>NC_092817.1:110274240-110556740 GCF_023375885.2 Dermacentor andersoni
AAGGTAAACAGGAGCGGTAAACACGACAAAACAAGACGAAGACTTGCGCGACCGGATGGAACTTACGGCTAAAATTTATGACAGTGTAAAGACATATACACCCTCCCGCAAGCATGGGGAGCACATCAGCGAAAGCCATCGCAATAAAAAAAGGAGAAAAGGAAGAAAAACTATACGCCAACATTCCCCACCTAATCCACTTATACCAAGTAGATTAAGTTATGTAAATAGATTAGCGATTTCGACGAGGTTTTTTTTTTCTCTTCTATTTTATATGGTCATACGTAGAAATTCGTTGGATGACCGTCGGAACCGTTGTATGACCGGCGCGTTGCATCAAAACACAGATACGACTTAAAAGTTGTGACCTGAAGCGCGCAAAGCCTTTCACCCAATATGCTGCGGATTAAGCACCCACAAAATACCGCATTTCTTAAAGCCAGAGCTAGTTGCCCTCGTCTACACAGGTGGCTACGATCACCCCCCCCCCCCCCCTCTCTCTCTCTTTCGAGTCCCCGAGTCCCGCGCTGACCGAAGAGATCCCCGGGCACCGCCTGCATTCGTGCCAGGCTACCCTCCTCTTGTGCGCTACAGAGAAGCGGCGGCCGGAAGAGATCGATTCAGATGGGGGACCGTAATTTAAATTCCGGAGGGAGGCCAGCCTTGTACTACCGCGTGCTCACCGCTAGATAGGCCGACGTCATTATCCTCGCTATTGCCGCAGCAGCTTCCGACCGGCACGCAGAGCTCTAAGGTTGTCTTTGTGCCAAGCGCAACCGTTCTGCGCCGCGGCCGCTAACGCACCTTTCCACGAACGGAAATCTGGGGTCCTATGCCTAATCTGTGCCGAAGCCCTGTAGAGAAGCATACTCGGGCGCTCGGCTAATATGCGCCAGACCCTGCTGCATGAAAAGCACTGTATGTACTTTTATCTCGGCGACAGACGTCTCTGGATCCTCGTGGAAGATTTCGCTTGGTGCTTCGAACAGCTACTTTTCTTTTTCTGAAAGAACAAAACTGTAACGGGCCCGTGAAATCGCGAGGAGAATTTTAATTTAGCAGTAGATGGTCAAGACGCGGGCGATATATTAGAGTTGGGGATCGGAAACCCGGGCTGCGTGCCGCTGTTCGCAAGAGAAAGCCACGAGTGCAATTGCCTAACCTCCATAGATATGGCTTCTTGAACCTCAGTTCGGATTCGAAGTATTCATTTTCGGAAGGCAGTGAGGTTGGTTGGCATGAGTGCCAAAGTTTTCTTTCACCGGAACCTTGATAGAGCATTTGTGCACCTTCTCTCGCTAATTAAATTGCAAATGTGTCTTTTTCTGTAGGAACGAGAAAAATAGGGGAGGTGCTGGACTTTTTGTTAGTCACACTCACGTGCAGTGACAGACAAAGAAGCCAGATGAGGTATAGGAACTGTTATTTGCTATGAGTCAATTGAACTGTTGAAATAGTCCACATAAACCCACATCCTCTACGGGAGGCGGAGGGTGTAGGTTCTGTCGCCACGTGGGTATATTTGCCTTTTCGTCGACTTTCTCTGTAGCTCATTATTCGTGTATTTGTATTAAACCTAACAAATGCCTTCCTTGTGCGCTCTCTGGTTTCATTGTCTTTCACTTCGTATGATTGTGACTAACAAAAAGAAAGAAGCAAGTCCCTCGAATCACCCTATTGCATTCGCTCACTTAGCGAAGACCTCGAATTTGGCAGTCTCGGTGCCAGAAGGTGGTATGCCAAGGTTTATTAGCCAGTTGCCTGCACCTAAGCTGACAATAACAGCAATGAAGAAAATAAAGCTCGTCATCATATGAAGAGAGAGAGAAAAAGGCAAACGAAAGACAAGGAGGTTAACCAGAGATTATCTCCGGTTGGCTACCCTGTACTGGGGGAGGGGCAAAGGGATGCGATAGGTGAGAGAGAAGGATTTAAAAGAAGAAATAAAGAAAAAATACAGTTAAACAGTAAATAGCCTGTCTAAATTCAATACTATCGGCTAAGTAATAAATTGGTTTCGATAAATCGCAACCCCTAATTCTTAGGCTTCCTAAAACGAGACAAGCCCATTTGGCCACTGTAAACTATTCTACCCAAGTGATCTTCTCCGTGCGCTCACTGTGGAAATGTTTCACCTGCACAACAAGCGTGATTTTCCTGCAGCAGAATCATTCGGAAGAATAACCACATTCATCGCACATTCTGCCCACAGGCTGCAACAAATGTGGTTGTCCCTTATAGTTGGCAAACGGAACACATATTCGCCGACTTGAAAACTTGAACTCTCGAATTGAACACGAATCGAATAGCAAAGACTATTCGATTCGCATTAGAAATTTGTGAATATTCGAAACTTCCAACACCACCAGTGTACATTGTTTAAAACAACATTCTAGCAAACGCAGACGCGACAACCAGCACAAAAATTCGTAAAGGCTCAACTTATACAAAGTGTATATGCAGGGACGGATACATGAAGAAAATAAGATTGTAGGATTGTACTGATTAACAAAAACACAAGGTTTCTATCTGTTATGCAAGCAAAGTCTACAACTCTTGGCACAACACGTGGAAACAACAAAAAAAGGACGGCAGTAGCCGTGCGCATGCAACATAGATGACAGCTGAAAAAAATGTACAGATATGAAGCCGAACAACCAAATAAGCTGTACAATATTACGGAATCTAATTTACACATGATTACGATAATGAATATGTGTGTCTCTATTCACGCAGTTTCTCTCGGACTATCGACCTCATCACAAGATAATCGATCCCTGCGAAGGCGGACAATCGTGTAGTCATTTTGCGTAAGAATAACTTTGTGATTATCGTATTTGCCGCTGAACTCATGATTCTTTTCATTCGTAACCGCTATTTCACACTGTGAGCGGTATTTCATACTATATATCTGTCGGCAGCGTGTTGAAGGAGGCTGGTTGGTTAATCATTGGAATAAAACAGCGCTACACAGGACGAGAGTCCTGTCCTGTGATCCTGACTCGTTCATACTGTGTCGCGCCGTTTGATTCCAAATATGTCCGTCATCACGACTAGCTAGTATATGACCTTAGGAACCGTCCTAGCTTACATTCATTCTCGCGAATACTGTCCGTGATTCCATCCGGCATTAGTAAAGCGTTCTACTGTTAGTGTAGGGATGCTTCCACACAATTTTCTTTGATTTCCAACAATGAAACAGGAAGAAAGCGGCGTAATTATTATGTTTAGACAGCAAAACCCAGTAATGGTAATTTCTTTTTGCTATTGCATCAAGCGAAGCTTTGCTGTCTTCTTTTCGTATGATTTTACTTTGTTACATTATTTCGATATAAATGTTTTATACGAATAACATGTGAGCTTAGTCTTACAGCAAGAAAGACCGGAGGGTAACGGAGCCATCTGGCCCGCATCACAAATGACACCGGCTAGGTAAGCTAAGTCGACATGCGTTAAGGTGCCGAAAGCAGAGCAATACAGAGTCATAGTCCTCACTATCGCATTCGTTACCAGTAAGAAGCCTCCTCCTCACCGGTCCTCCTGTCTTCTCTGTTCTTTTTGATACGTACTCCAAGGACTTGTATAGTTGGATGATTTTTACTTCGTGCCCAGTCCCAAAAGCAGCTTACGAGGGCCACTAGAAGATCACCGTTTGGACAGCACACACAGCCCGAGAGCAAGCTAAACATCCAACCAATGAAGCGCTGACGTTTGCACGCGTGAGACCAGCGCCAGAAGCACGTGTATTGCGTAAAGCTCGCAATCAAGAGCAGCAAAACAAAGTTAAACATCGTAAGAAAGCTCCATTTGCCGCTATTCGTCCTTTGCTCTTCACACACTCGCTTCCCAGCCTTCCTCGGAGATCTCTATCACACCGCCACCGCAGCCGAATCGACGTTTACTTGCGTTATCGGTGCAACGAAATGAGGAAGGTTGTTTGTATAAGTGTTCGCTTCGTGGAAACGAGGGACCACGGCAGTGGCCTAGCGGACGGGTACTTCTTGCTTCATGTCACTAGATAATATAGTTTGGCATCCTCGGCAATGCCCTCCGTCGGGTTGCTTTCATTCTTTTACCCAGCATTTTTTGCCGGCCTCCCTTGGTCGAGGCGTCCACTCAATCCCTAGTGTGCGCTTTAATTCACTGTATAAACTTCACGACTACAACTATCACTATAACCTTGCCCTGGTGTTTGCACGGTAAATAACATTTGAGAAAGAATGCCCACACGACTTCAAGCACATATGAATGAAATGCGTTAACTGGTTTGATCAGTGATGTAAAGATATATTGAACACAGGGTAAGCAGCATGTCCGGAAAAAAAAAGCTATACCAGGTAAATATGTAGCTGCAAAACGCTGAAGAATGTCATCAGGAACGCGCACACTGGGTTGCTGGTTTTTCCTTACGCTTTCCTAGAAATAAAGTTCACGAGGGTTGCAATGTGGGCTTGTTGGTAATGCATCTTCAAGGGGAGTATGGTAGCGCGATCTTGTCCCGTCTTTGAATCGCGCTACCATACTCCCCTTGAAGCTTTCCTAGAAGGAAGTTGGGTTCACCAACAAACTAAACGGGTCGTTGCAAATTCATGTCACCGCACACCTTTCCGACAATCTAGTTAAGACTGCATTATGCGCGGCGCAATACCTCGTTTCTACATGGGCAATAGCTCTCGCTAAAAAGGACCTCCACAGCTTATATTGTGCGCCTTTCACGTCGGCCATCGACACTCATTTGACACCCTGGCACGCAGACTTGATACCAAGGATAAGCATGCCAAGGACAATGATCTCAAGGACAAGGAAGCCGAGGAGGGCTCGGCTGCTGTTTCTTGGCCTATGCACCCCAGCCGCCATCCATCCTCTTCGATGGATGGCGGCTTGACAAATTACCAGAGCAAGCCCCGCAGGTCGTCTTCATGCTGGAGACACTAATTGATGCTCATCGTATGTTCTATTTTTTAAATTTTTTGGTGAGCCACAAGCACCGACAGCTCAAAGCGTCTTACAGGTGCTGGATACCCTGCATTCAGTGCTTGTATGCCTTCAATCGGCATCACTGCGTTTCGTACACCCATATTATTAAACCAGTTGTTGGCACAGAGAGTGATGGGAGCATTCCTGCAAAATTTCAAATCGACAAGTCTCTGGGAC
This sequence comes from Dermacentor andersoni, assembly GCF_023375885.2. NCBI lineage: Eukaryota > Metazoa > Arthropoda > Arachnida > Ixodida > Ixodidae > Dermacentor > Dermacentor andersoni. The sequence continues at coordinate 110,279,395 of NC_092817.1, forward strand.
CATAAATGTACATTCTGAGCGCCTTCACATGTGCGTGCCACTAATGCTCTTTTTCTACCCCCACTCCCTTTTCATCCCTATAACCTCTTTCGCCAGTGCAGTGTAGCAAGGTGGGCTTGCCTCTGGGTAATTTGCCTGGCTTTGCAGTGTTCTCTCTCTCTCTCGCTCCCCCTCTCTCTCTCCCTCTTTCTTGATTCAGCAAAGTATGTACCCTGGATGGCTTCGTGTTCATTTTTGGCCTTCTCTAGCGTATCATAGAGGATACTAGACGATCGTCCAATGAGGGAACAGACAGTACTAGAGCACCGTCCCCACCGATCATCGGTTCAGAAAGCAGTGAAGGCACTTTTGTGCTTTCTGAGAACATCTGGTTTGCACGAGCGGCTTTGACTCAATGACTGTCTGTGCACGTGTCATGCCCTTTCTCTCTCTCTCTTCTATCTTTGCCGTTTCTCCATCCCCCAAGCGTGGGATAGCCAACCAGACTCTTGACTGGTTAACATCCCTGCCTTCCTTATATCCCTCCCTCTCTCTCTCTCTCTCTCTCTCTCTCTCTCTAACGTATACAGCTGAAACATATGGCTAGAACCTTTGTTCGAACGTTTCCATCGAAATTCTGCCCCAGCAACCGTGAATCGAACCCTCGACCTCGTGCTCATCAGCAGAACTCCATAACCACTGATGCGCCGCAGCAGGACTTAGAAGGCAATCTTCCGGGACAAAACACATTTTTCGAATAGCTCTGTAGCGAAAACTCCGGTATCGAATAATGTGAGGACCGCTGTCCACTGTGTTCAAACCTGGGGATCGGGCAGCTAACGTTGTAAGGGAACTCGTGCCCAGAGATGGGCCTGAACTTGCTCCTGCCCAGCTCTAGTACACCTCTCGAAGTTTAACAAAGCTGTAAACCTTAGCACGGCGCGGGGACTTTTCTTTTTCTTCCAGTATACTGCTACCCGCCACTGAGTTATCGTTCTTCAGTGTAGCCCTATTCGAAGGAAATCGGTTTACTCGTCCTGTCATCTTTCTCGTATGTGTCCTTTATGTACTTGTTTTATTTGCTTTTACTAATATGTGCAAACTCACCCGACAGCTTCTTCGAAGCAAATGTTGACCGAATTTCCGTATCGTGAGAACTCCCTGGAAATATTATCACCACGTCACCGTTTCAGTACTGGCTAGCACAAGCCCCTGCTATGTACCTGGCCAAATATATCGCTAGAAGCTTCCACGTTCCTATTTAATATCTCATTTATCTTTGATACCATATTAGGATAACCACCTCTGAGCGCTCCATGCCTTATCGGCGCTATTCTAACTCTAAGGGGAAAATTGGAGTGTATACGCAAGTGCCATGTGGCGCATGTTTAGCAATTGAAACGAAAATGCCTATCTGCGTAATAGCATGAGCCATGAAAGGTAATTCCAAGGAATCTTTAAGGAAATCAAAACCACACCTTAGGGAGGATTTAATTCTCAACACCGATAACATTGTGCTGCTAGGTGCATGGTAATGTAAATAAACGAAATCTGCATGATTTAATCCGACATGGTGGGGCCTATGAGAGGAAAGAAATACTAATGGAAAACGCATCGCGCATCATCCCCAACGTAGGTAGCTGACAGACAGGGCTTCTCCACGTCGCCAGCCTCAAAGCGCATCACGTCAGAAAAAGATCGGGTAGACGATCGCGCAGGCATCAACGTCAGTCTAATGAGAGCGGCCAGTCTGTCACGAGCGTCATTCCTCGATGACCCTTCACGTCAGCGTCGCATTCCCCTGTACCCGTGCGACTGTGACACCGACTTAAGGATTGTTGTGCCGGATGTTATGCCAGAAGTACTCAAGGAAGTGCAGTTGCGCCCACTAAAAGACCTAGAAAGCGAAGAAACTGATATGGGCGCGCTGTGTACACCTCATAGCGCGTATAATTATGCGGCGCATCACCAACTCGCTATAGGGAATCTGCACTGTGGAATAAAACGGAATTGTAGCTCACATCCTTCCAAGTTTACCGCCAAAGTTCACGCCCGCCACTTTCAAACGAAAGCAACATTATAAATAAATCTCTCGTGGAGAAAACGAGGCGCCTGGTGAGAGGGCAGCTGCGGTAAGGAAAAGTTGAGTTCAGTTTGTAATCGCACTTAGATGGAAGCCGAAACAAGTCATTGGAGAAAGATTGTAACCAGAAGTCTATCCGAGAATTTGTCGCAGGGAATCTCCTATCTAGCGGATATTTCTGCTAAATCTTTGCGTATTCCGTGCCCTGAATGTAAACCTTGTTTTATTTTATGTATGTTTCATTTTTGTCTTGATGTGTACATACAACGTCTGCAACATCATTTATTATATGCGGTTTCGGAAATTTTCACCACACACACACATATATATATATATATATATATATATATATATATATATATATATATATACACACATATACATATATATATATATATATATATATATATATATATATATATATATATATATATTGGTGTTTAAAGCGCGCACATACTTGACGAGGGAAAGTACAGGCTGCGAGTAAGTGAAACCGTACTTTCGTAATTTGAGGCCTTTAGAAATCCGCGCCCGTTCACTCTCTGACATTTCTTTCTTCAGGTGTGTGAGACAGTGCTGGCAGCCCTAGGAAATATTCCCTAATATTAGGAACTTTTCGTGTTGCATAGGAAAATTGGGAATCACATACTGCGACAACACAACGACCGATACATAGAACTGCTGCCGTAAGCGTGTTCTGATTTCAGTAACCGCGAATTACCTTCGCATTTACATGCGAAGTATGACACATGATCATATTGCAGCGCAGTGAACGAATCGTGCCAAGCAAACTACAAGGTATGGATGCCCTGAGATGGGTAACGAAGCACTGATATTGCACAAATGTCATTGTGTTGAGGATTTCTGTGCACTTTTAAAGACATTTTCTTGTGTATCCAGTGAAGCAAACGCATACCACAACGCCGAACAAAACAGTAAGGCAAATGCGGGCGTAAGCGGACACATAAATGCCCTCCGCCTAGCACGACATGGTGGTCATGACACGGAGAAGACGACTACGCATGTGTATACCACAATTTACAGGCAGCCTCCCACAGGCAGAGCAACGTTGAATGCGTCTCAATGATCGCGAGTTTGAGCCAGCTTCTTGGCATTAAGTATAGAAGATAAGTTGGCCGCATATCTACGTGCTTCACTGTAACTGAAGAGTTTCAGCTGAAAGCCTTTTCGTTTGAGGATACTTTGCCGTGAAGCAGATATTTCAGAAGTCTTCGGACGCGGTAGCCCATTGGATTTGGGCGTTACGTTTCTGAGCTCGAGGTTGCGAGTTCGATCTCTGCCGCGGTCGACGCAAGCACACTCCTGTACTTAGATTTAGATGCACATTAAAGAAACCTTGACTGTCAAAATTATTCCCGAGTCCACAACTACAGCGTTGCTCGAAATCATAATCTGTTTTTTCCACTTAAACCCGCACCATTTATTTTCTTGTAACATTACTAGGGACGGAGTATTTCTCCCGCCTTGATTTACGCTCCGGTTACTCGCAGATCCCCATGCACGAAGCCGACAAGGAAACAACCACCTTCGCCACTCCTGAATGACTGAAATTTGAGCGAATGATTGACACTGTACTGCGGGGCGTAAAGTGGGAAACTTGCCTGTGTCACCTGAAAGACATAGTCATATTTTCGTCGACCTTCGATCAGCACTTGCAGCGCCTAGACGAAGTCCTGACCGGTCTCTCAGCTGATGCCCTTCACCTGGACAACACAAAATGGCACTTCGCAGGTAAAACCATTAAAGTACTCGGACGCCGTGTCAGCAAGGGGGCGGGGGGAGGGCATCCGACCTGACCCCCATAAGATTACCGCTGTTCCCCCTTTCCTAGACCTCAACGAGCCAAAGACTTGCTAGCTTTCTTGGTCTAGTTTCTTATTTCCGGCGCTTCATACGTAACTTTGCCACGATAGCAGCGCCGCTTCATCAACTCCTTCCTTCTGGAGCTCCCTACGTACGCTCGGGCGAATGCCAAACTGCTTTTGACATCCTCAAGCGAGCACTCACATCCGAACCTGTGGTTTAATTGTAATTTCGACGGCACCGCCCCACCCTTCTACATACTTACGCCAGTGACCACGGTAACGGTGCTCTTCTACAATGTCTGGAAAATTCGGAATAATCTCTGGTCGCATATGCAAGTCGCACGCTAAAAGCTGAAGAGAAAAATTATTCTGTTACCGAACAAGAGTGCCTTGCCGTTGTTTTGTCCATCCGAAAATTCTTGCCGTGTCTGCACGGCCGTCAATTTATGCTTGTTATTGATCACCACGCCTTGTGCTGGTTGGCAACGCTTAAGAATTTATCGGGACATCTTGGCCGTTGAATACTCCGTTAACAAGAATACGACTTCGACGTCTCGTACAAGTCTGGAAAAGTACAGCAGGACGCCTACGCTCTCTCTCGCGCTCCCGTACCACCTTCTTCATACGCTGCTTGCTTACCACTTTCCAAGAGCAAATCTCAGGACGCGCCTTCTGTGGTTCCTTTGCTCGCAGCTCTCGACAGACTCACATCTAGCCATGCTCATCCGTTTGCATCTTGCCGACGTAGTGAACTCTACTGTCACACCATTATGGAACGTCTCCGCGGATTCCCCCATCCACCTTACGCTCGGCTCCGTAAGATCGAACATTAGCTCCTATACCGGTACGTCCTTCATCCCGAAGGATACCGTTGGGTTCCTGTCGTTGTCCGTTCAATTCGGACCCAGATACTGGAGGCCTTTCATGACTATCCCACAGCCGGTGCCTTTGGTTACCATAAAACCTATGAACGCATCCGCAGTCGCTTTTCCTGGTCTGGACTTGCAACCAGTGTAGCAAAGTATGTGGCTTCTTGCTACGTCTGCCAACACCGCACACAACGGACCTCGCCTCCGGCCGGACTGCTCCAATCTGTACTATGTCGTGAGGCTCTTTTTGCAGTCATTGGGATCGACCTGTATAGACCGCTACCCGTATATCAGCTGGCGGTAACCGGTTGGTAGTGACAGCTGTCGACCACTTGACCTGGTATACTGAAAGAGCCGCATGCACTACCTTCAGCATCCGCAGTGGAGATTGCAGACTTTTTCTTGGAAGCCATCTTCTTACGCCACGGAACCCCACGTGTCCTTTTGAGTGACCGTGGCAAAATCTTTCTGTCGACGCTCCTCGACGAAGCGCTCCATGCCTCCAACACCATCCATAAGACGACTTCCACCTACCACCCTCAAACTAATGGCCTCACAGAGCGCTTTCATCGCATGCTGTCCGACATGATAGCAATGTACATCAACGCCAACCACACCAATTAAAATGTCATTTTGCTATTTGTCACTTTCCCATACAGTACCGCCGTGCAACGCACTGCGGGGTACTCACCATTTTCTCTCGTCTACGGCCGTCAACCGATTACTCTCCTCAAGGTCTCTTTCTTTGGTGTCCCGGTGCCCTCTTCGACATCAGTGTGTGAGCAGTTCGTTTCGCGCATAGCCCAGTGTCACCTTAACACGGACACCAGTCAACAAGGTCGCCAAACTCGCTATGATGCATTCTATCGCGCCTTTTCCGTCCACACTGGAGTCGAAGTGTTGCTGTGGACCCCTGTTCGCGCTTCTGGATTGAGCGAAAAGTTTCAATGTTGTTTCATCGGGCCCTACATTGTTCACGAACAAACTTTGCCTGTAACCTACCGCGTCACTGCCTTTGTCATGCCTCATTGCGGCCGCTGCCGTTCCACAGAAATTGTGCATGCATCGCGCTTACATCCTTTCATGCGCCGTTCACGTGCCGCCAGGGTAATAACTGTCAGCATTATATTTCCCCTTCATCTTCTTCATCTGTATATATTCATCATCATGGCCAGCGTCATGCGTTTGAGCACGTGGCCTATTAAATAAAGCGTTGAGGTTTAACAGCTTTCTCGCAAGATATACATATGAAATCTAAAGTTTTGTGGCAGCTGGTCTGGCCGAGAAAATACATAATGAAGAAGCGCGAAACGATACACGGACCAAGATAACTGAAAATTAAATGACGTTTCCGCTCCCCATACGGGAGCCTTGTTCCTTTTTTGACGGCAGCCCGTCTGGCCTGGCTCTGACCAGGCTCCCGTATGGGAAGCCGAAATGTCATTTATTATTCAGTTATCTGAGAGAGAGAGAGAGAGTTTTCTTTGTCGCTATTTTTTATTGAAATGAAAATAAAAGAAAGATACGTATTCACCTTATAATGGTGACGGCTACTTCTTTTCTCATAGCGGAAACAACAATATAAAGAATATGCAAGAAAATGAAATCACTTCATATGGTCAGGAGTCCACCGCACAGTCCTATACGCCCATGAACACAACAGTATACAAGTCAAATGCACGTTGCACCACAATGAGTTCGTAAACAAAGTCAAAAACACACACCAAAGGCCGGGATGTAGACTTCGATGAGCATATAAACAGATGAGGAATTACACGGTGTTAAAATAATTCACGCACAGAAAAGAAAAGAAACGCATAACGCGTAATGTACAAGCACTAATAACTACAAATGATAGAAGAACGTTATAGTAACATCGCGCGGTTATTCAGTGCAATACCTAGTACTTGTTAAGGATGCCTGTTTCTTCATAAAAATGTTCATGTGGGTTCAACGCTTTTCGCTGTGCTATTTTCGATGGCCATGGGCCCAGCAATCGTGCGAGTGAGAAAGGCCGGTGAGGATCAATGGAGTGTAGCTCTCGTTCTAGCTGCCGTCTTTGTATCTGGTATATGGGGCATTCGAGGAGTAGATGGCGAACATCCTCATCGTCGTGGCCACAGGAGCAAGCCGAGGAAGGAGCCCGTTTGATGCGATATAGGAAATGTTGGTGTCGCTATTCCCCATTTATTCTCCAACTTTGAGACAAAATAAAAATTGTGTTTGCAGGACAAAGTACGTTTTATGATTATTTCTATAATTGCATTCACAGGCCATGCTTTCGTTCGGCTAGATAATGATGCTACCTCGGAGTTGCTGGCAGCAAAGCCAGGGGGACACTCACGTACGCGGCCATATGGACGGTGATCTATAGCAGTAAGGCGACGTTGCTTGATTACCTGCACCGCCAGTGTTGGTAATTCGTGACCGGAACGGGATGTATGAGCGGCGTTACGAGCAACAAAAAAATACAGACATCGTTTCCTAGAACAATAAAAAACAGAAAATAGAAGGAAACGGGCCGGAACTGCTCCCGAACACGACGAGAGTGGCAATAGGGCAAGTAAAGCCACGTACGTAAAAACGGAGTATCCGATCCTCTCTTCCTTCCTACAACGTCCAACGGAACACCATTAACGAGAGGCAGAAGCGGTGCATTCGTCATCGACGATGAAGCCATGGGAGAATGAATAGCGAGCGTACAGGCGTGTAGTGAAACTAAAGTGACCGCAATCAAGTTCCAGGCCAGAAAAAAACACTTATACATTTATCGATGATGGCGTCCGCAGCCCTAACCAGTGGTGGGCGATAAGCAAACCTATCGAAACGAAGAGGGACCAAGAAAAGTCGCACATCGAAAATGGGAATAATGGGTAACGCGTAAAACGACAGCGCAATGTAACAAAGGTTAGCCGGTGGTCTTGACAAGCTTTGCAGGGACGTTTTCGTGGTCTTCTTTGGTGAAGTGTTGTTCAAATCGATCTATCGCTCAGTAAAATGAGGCTAAAACTTTTGTTTCGCCATCCATATCGTAATTGTTTGATGATTTCAAGAATGGGTATACTTCACTCACTTTCGTTACTTGATTTCAAAATTAAATGAATGTGCATTTTTCCTATGTGTTAACTTTCAAGTTTAGTAAGTTTCCAGCGAGATTGTTTTTTTTTTCATTCTTGTGAGGTTGATTAAATGTATTCATGTGTATAAAGGAGTGAGCGCGACCTAAAGGCGCTAATATCTTCTGAATATTCTATGAAAAGAAAACCATTTTTTTTGGTACAGTTTTAATGCTCGAAACCCAAAAATGAATAATGGAGGCTTACTCTAAATATGAAGTTCAGCCCACTTCTAAAGAGAGCAACACTTTGTAATCAATGCAGGAATATTTCTCATTTGTAGCAGATCCACCGGCTATGTCACGCATTAGGCCGGCACAAATGGATAAAAGATGACTGGGGATGTCATCTTGACTATACTGTGAGTAGCAACTGGTGCTAGTAGTCTACTGAGGTGTTTTATTTAGTGGTCGATAACACTGTATATTCAATCCTTCAAGCAGTGGAGTTTCAAGGTGGCGTTCACATGTTTTAGTCCTGCTTTTTGCATTAAGCAGTAGGTTGTGGCAAAATGTGTTCCCACACGACCCTGATCTGCATCTGATGCTACTTCCTTTAAGACTGGTCACAACGTGCAGAGAACATCGCCGTGCAAGCAGGGATTTGACAAAAGAACTGATTGGTGAAGCTTTCGTCCCTCCATTTATCTTCTATTTCTCGTACCACGTTTCCCCGTATTCTATGGGCAGCGATGCCATATGCAATGCGACTTGAATGTGTGATAGTATTTTTACTCATCTGATGCTACTTGGGATGCATCTTATTTATTAAACTGTGTTCGCGTTCTTTCTCGTTCTTTCATTTTCTGGGTGTGGGGGGGGGGGGGGGGGGCGGGTTGTTGAAGTGAAGAGTATGTAAAGGGCTTCAAGGGAAATACAGCACAATTTACTTTAGAAGACGTCAAGTAACCTACGATTTATCTATTTCCAGCTTAAGTATTCACGTCAGTACAGAAAACGACGGTCAGCAAGACATTTCACACATGTAAAGGAACACTCGCATTGAAGGGATTGTTATATGTCTGAAACACATTCATAATCTAAAAGCGGAATAAGTTGTCAGGTTGGTTGATCCTCGCAATTTTCAAAGCATTTCCCGAATGCTTGTGTGTTGCTGACGAAGCCTCAGAAGTACTTGTATATCCTAGAGCGCCTAACGTTGGTTATGAATTATTGATGCCAATATTCAAGCCGCGTCTCAGTTCAGCGTAATTAGCGCACGTTCTGTTTATCGGCAAAGGTGTGCTGAGATGAAAAGCATCAGGCAAATGTCGAGGAATAGAACCGTTACCTGTAAATCAAAAATGCGTGTCATCAAACAGGTCATCTTAAACGCGATCAATACTTTCAGCTATAGAGAGCAAGATATTAAGAGGCAATTACAAAAATTAAAGCCAAATGGATTCGCAGACGTAAAATGAGAGCTACCTGGCTTCTCAGAGGTGGTGTGTTAGAAATGTCCGAGCAGCTTATCATTTATTCACGACCTATCAAACACTTCCATTTCCAACGAACATGGAGGGGGAAAAAAGGCGCGGTTCCACCGGGAAGGCGAAGCACCGATTGCGATAGCAAATCAGTAGATAGCTGTACGATGTTAAGGATAGTAGTTTTAGCGGCCGTATAAACTTGTAAATATTCGCCTACTAATTAAGCAAACAATGATATAATATGTAAGCGTTACTCAACGAAGACGTAGAAGGCAACAGACACACAAAGACAGCGCTGTCCTTGTGTGTCTGCGTCTTTCTAGTCCTTGTTCAGTCTCGCTTACACATTCTATCATGGATTCAAACCAACTAGCACGCCAACGCTGTCTTAACTAAATTAACAAGCATGGCGTCACTCGCGCACAGGTAAACATGAACACATCTCGCTTGATGAGTGCGGAAACTCGCTGTCAAAATGCTGGAATGAGTAATTGCGGCAGAAGCTCGCTTCACGGCGAACAAAACGTCGAAACCACAACGCATACGAAGCTACCAGCACTACGTACACTCTGCAAACATCGCAGATCGCTTTGAAGATGAGGCCCGCGCGGGCGCGAACTTTGCGCACGTCACAGAACGCTTTGAAGACACATGAGCGCCGGCAACGCATCCCTACTGCGTCCGCCAAAGGCGCCTACTACGGTGTGTGCCATTCGCGTGCCCAACGCCGAAGTAGACGCCGCGGTTGTCTCCACTATGTAGGAAGCGGCGGGCCAGGAGGACATCCAGGCACCCTAACAGCCGCCGGAGAAGAACGCCCCGCCTTCCTCGCACGCGGCAGAAGTCACGCTTCCGGCTTCGGTTCCTCGCTTGCGCACGCAAGGTTGAACCGCCTTCGTCGGCTCCCGCTCACACGCTTCCACTGGCACATACAGCATACGACGCACGGCGACGGATTTATCGCCCTTGGACAGAACCTCTCGGCGACGGCAACGCCGAGGGCAGAAATGCGCCTGGAGGGTCCATATATTTGCAATAGAGGAAAAATCTGGTCTTACCAAACACAATCCAAAAGGCAAGGGTGGTAGTGAAAATAAAAACATGGCCTAGTGAAACGATACTCATACACATACTCATTCTCATACTCATACACATACACATACACGTACTCATACACATACTCATTCCGAAAGTAATGTGGTCCATGCCCTTCGTTGCAATTAGTTGCAGGGTCTCTAATGATAAACAAATGTACATGTTGTCATTACCCTGCGGCCACCTGCAACAGCAGCACCTAGGTTTCATCCTTACTTCTTCTTTAAATTATAGTTTGCAGCAGTGGCACCCCAAATTTCGCCTAAGGTTTTAATACCGCATTGTCTCTTTTCTGTTCCATTGAAGGCACCCATTTCATCTCGTGCACCCGTGGTGCTGTTAAGAATTTTTTCTCCTTGTATGATAAGTGCTAGCAATAATATATTTTTATACGGCAGCTTTCTGTCTTTACGAAAGAAGGTCGATGACTTCGGCAACAGCGATAAAAAAGTCATTATTGAACAGTGCTCTGAAGCTCCCACCATATACGAGAACAGCAAAAAGAAAATTGACATCTTTTTCCGATCATTCAAGTGCAGCCCTGTAAATCTGCTTACTCTAAGAAAAAGAATTCACGTCAGGAAGTACAGAGAGAGAACCTGGGGCGTTAACAAGAAAACCAAAAACACAAATAGATCAAGACGTGCAAATATCGGTTCCTGACGCCTGTCTTCCTCGCGTGTACTTTAGTAAACTGTCAACACACGAAGTCGATACGCTGTCCCCCCCCCCCCCCCCCATCTCGACACGTATACCATATTCAAGGCAGTGTTCCCGCTCATATAGTATAGATGGAGACTGATAGAAAGTACTGCAGCGCCTGAAATAACATACCTAATATGATCCACTACATAGGACAAGTAATGGATGGGCATATGCGTTCCCGAAGCAAGAGAGAAACGAAAAAAGAAAAGAAATCCATCACTGAGGGGTTTGTCAGATCACTCCAAAAATAGGATAGCAGCGAAGGTCATGCAATCATTACAAGAATACCAGATTGAATTTTCCTAGGTCATGAGCATTAAGTGCGTAAATACGTATAATTAGTTTTAAATATCAAGATATTAAGCGCTTCGCGGGAATGGTGCTTGCTAAATTGCTACCTGCAACACGTAGTCATGAAGGTGGATCGTTGTAAGTACTTCGGTACACTTATGTCACAGTTTCCTTTTTCTACCAGTGCACATGAATATACACGTATATCGAAAATAAATGTAATCTCGAGTTAATATTAAGAGCTGATATGACTTATTTTCTGTACATCCTTGTTGTAACTCTTTCTTTCATATAGACCGGATCTAATCTAAAAAGGAGGAATATCCCAAGAAAAAAAGAGCAGCTCATTTAGCATTCATTTCTTACAACGCCGGAATAAAGAAGTAATCATGCTTGGAAAGCTGCGGAGTCGACCCGCAAGGAAACAGCGCATTGCCATCGCATCCATCATAAATAAGGACAAGCCGCCCCTACGCCCGTAGCGTACCCTGTCCTTTCACTTCACTTCTTTCTTCCCACTTCCTTCACTGCTGATTTCCATGCTGTCCCCGGTGTCACCATCTCCCACCTCGCCAGGGCCGCCCGAGGGATCATGCCGGGAGCAGACACATACTGAAGCAAACTAAACAGCCGGTAAACGAAACTGGTGCACGAGAAAGTATCAGGCACTGCTATGTAGGCGCCAGAGGCACATGATCAGCGTACTACACCCAAAGAACACACAAACTGAAAAGCCTGAAAGGTGACCTCGTCTCCGGTCGATCTTCGAGTGTTCCCAAAAAGGGAGCAAAGAGGTCCCGTGTCCTCCGCGTTCCCCATCCGTGGTTGTCACCTAGATATCTGTTCTACGGCACTGGCTCTATAGAGAATAGTTTAGTGGCCTGAAGGATAGCAGGATTCTGTTTGATCCAAATATTCGCTCACTGCATGTGCCCGAGTACTGGAAACGGCCAAAGCGAGGCAGCGAAATGATAAAAAGTTTCAGGTCGTGGAAGAACCGACAGTCCGCTATGACTCGGTGGCTGCAGTGTCCTTTGTGTTTCTTAGTTACATCAGCACCACGGACATTTACATCCTTCAATGCATGTGTCTACCCATGCTGAACGAAACATCAGCATCACTTAAATCGTGACGCCGAAACCTCCTCACCTATAACCACCAGGTTCGAGGTCAAACACTGATATTGGCAATCACCCGCAGGTACTGTGCTTTAAGTGCGCCTACTTTCACCTCCATTCTCTTGATACCCAGTGCGTCGTCAAGCGTTACCTTCCATTAAAAACAGAATACAAAAAAGGACGAAAAGCAAGGTGCTAAATTGCGAATAGTGAAAGGCTAATGGGAGCGTTATTTTGCTGTTAAAGCTTGCTAAACATGTTTGTGCTACTTTAGCCCTTGCGCCTATATTTTATAAGGCATCCACAGGAGTTTCTTTTCCTAGCCGGTAGATTGAAAAAACACTGCTGGTAACCGCCTTGCCAGTCGTAATATCACTGGTTCTCAACGAATCCAAAAGATTCGTGCCTGGATTACCGCCTATGAACGACCTTTCGAGAAATGATGACTGCTGTTCAAAACATTTCTTTTTAAATACATAAAACTGCGATCAATGATATCTTGTGTAATTTATTGGCTCCCTTCCTGACGGAAATCATCGGAAATGTCCGAAATTTGGCAGAACCGTTTTGGATTTCCTGGTTTTGATACTTTATGTTCGAATTATTTTTCCTCATAATGTAATCTTTTCGTACCTGCTTTTATACTTGGAAGATTCATCTATCTTTGTTTTGCATCTATTCGTGCTTGTGTGTGTGTGACTGTATCTGCATATGTGTGTGTACGGGTGCGCGTGATTTGAGACTATGTACCACCCAAAAATATGTTTATGCAATATTCATTCCGGAGCATTCCTTCTATGAAAAGCGCGCACACTTCGCAGTGGCATCGAAATGTTCTTTCGCGTCTTAGTTGCTTCCCGCCACACGTGCTGCTTCTTTACAGTACTTGCTAGCTGATGCATGTACGTAATGCGTCCATATCATTGCGAGCAGTGAATTTATGTCTACGCGTAAACAACGGCGTTCCCTAGGTTCTCCCTGCAGCTTCGCAAGTTTGAGCTGAATCAAAGTTTTGTAGGAATGGCAAAAATGGAATTACCCTGAGCTACTGGTTTAGTGTGTTATGCGATTATTAAGGTGCCCTTCAAACCATACGGAAAAAAACTTCACCTCTCGAAAAACCATTTTGCTTTTATCGTGTAATGGCTAAGTAATAACAAATGTTTCAAAAACAACCAGAAGAAAATAGTGGTTTTTAATAGATATAGATCTTCATTGTTGCCTGTTTTACGCAGGAAAGTACTGTTTTCTGAATACTCCAAATCTCTGCAGGGGCAGCAACGCGAATTGCGACAATACGTCGATATTGTAGAGGAGTGGGAGAGGTGAACGTATGGCTCAGTCATTGATGACGATGTTCGAGTCGGTGGTGTATAAACATCAAAACAAAATGCAAAATATTTACATAAGAGCTATAAGGCGCAGCAATCACTTAAGGTCATTTGCATCATTTGCTTCGTCCCTCCAAAGTTTCAGTACTGGCGGCGGCCTTGCGAAATAACCCGATCCCAAGCATAGTGCAATGCTGTACAGGATACATTGCGAATTGAGGCAGCCCACGAATTACGTGACATGTGTAAGCGCAGAAGTGAGCTCTACCGCAAACACGCTGTCACCGTCATCTCCTAATCGTCATTTTCTCTATCGTCATCATACTTTCGTTGCTACTCAGTCGTCGTCGTTTCAATGTCATCGGGCCGTCTTCGACCCGCCGTCGTAATCATGCATTCGTCATCGTTCCCTTGTTAGCCCGCGGTCGTAATCATTTAGTCATCCTTCTATGGTCATTACGCCGTTGTCGTCACCCCGTTTTTGTCAATGCGTCGTTCTCACGCAGTCATTGTCATGCCGTCGCTGCTTCGCTATGGTCTTCATGCCATCTTCGTCACAACGTCATTGTCATATCGTCGTGGTCGCTCTGTCATCGTCCTTCATTGGTCGTCATGCGTGGAATGGATGTTGGGGACACTCAAGGCTTCAGTGTTGCAGTGTTGAGTTTCGTACAGCGATATATATATTATAGCGGTTGGTATTTGACTGTTCACATCGCAGATAAACGTTAGAGCAGTTGTTCACATTGTAAACACTTCTATAAATGAGGGTGCGACACGTTTGTAGCTCCTTAGAATTCTTAAAAAGCGCGCTTTTGAATGTCTATATATTTCGCGCTTACTTTTTCTTTTTTTTTTTTGCTTACAACAATGCTGAAACATGAAACGAGGTCTCCGCGCTGTGTGGTACCTAATTACCGTTTAAGAAATGATTACGTAAGGTGTAATCACACACCATTGTTTCCAATAGGATTGTTAACGAATACAAAAAAGAAACTCAGATGCCAAGAAAGTGCAATGTTGCACGCTCTGGGCTACTTTTTGTTTTCAACTACTATTTACCATACATTTAGCGCTACTCCGTTCCCGTATGGCATGGTTTCGACGTTAGTGTGCATCGCCTTTTTGATGCAAAGCATTGTACTACAGAAAGCTCTGAGCAAGGTCACGCAAGGCCATTTTCAATTGTTCAGTTTAACCTGAAGAAATTAATTTTCCGCTTTCATGTCCAGCAGAATAATGCTATAATCTTAACGTAGACCTAAGGTTGTCTATTAACTCCGGAAGTATTAAAGATATATGAAGTAATCAATTGATAAAATTAAATAAGACCTTTATTTCTTGGTTTTGGGAGGAATCTAAAGTGACAAGATAACTTAGAAGTTTAAAGATAGCCTACCTGTGTTATCTTATAAGGGTTCAGTTAAGGTGTGTCACATGACGATACGACAGTTTGGCGGTATTGGGTACTCGTGGCGCGAAGGTCACATCACCCCCAGCGGAAGTACGAAGTTTGGCCTCCTTCACGTGTTAGAGGCGCAGCAACCGCGGAAGGGGCGCGCCCCTGTCGCCGAGGCGCGTGTTTTTTTTTTTTTTTTATTGATATGATATAAGGAGATGTTGGCGCGCAATTTAAGGCGCCGTCTACTCCTTATCTCTTGGGTGGTTCCGTCATACATCATTCAGGGTTCACGGTTACATATCAAATAATCTTTTCACACAAGCACCAGGACATATAACGCAACGTTTCCACAGGAAGACTATGACGTAAGGAACACATGGTGCATACAATATACATGGCAAATGTCTCCACACTTATGTAGTCGAAAGTCTCAAAAGTACAAACGGTACTGTCGCCTAATAACACCTTTTCTAGTCAGCGGGTCAGCGGGTACATACAATATACATGGCAAATGTCTCCACACTTATGAAGTCGAAAGTCTCAAAAGTACAAACGATACTGTCGCCTAATAACACATTGTCTAGTCAGCGGGTGGTATATACATCGTGTAAATATATTAGCACATACAGTCGCAAGAGAACAGTCAACATAACATAATTCCCAAACAGATGCATATATAGAGTGACATTGAAATGAACAGAACAATGAAAGCACTAATAACGTCCAACGATGCCGCTGTCCTCAAGAAAACTCTTTAGTGCTTTTAAAGCGCTCTTCTGCAAGGCCGTTGTTGGCCAAGGGCCCAAAAGTTTCCTTAAACTGAAAGGTCTGCGGTCTAATTTACTTAGCGCTGATTTAAGTCGGCATCTTGGTGTGTCGTGATGTGGGCATTCTAGAAGGAGGTGATATATATCTTCATCTACAAATCCACAATCACATTCGGGGGTTTCCGCTCGGCCAATTCTGTGTAAGAAATGCTTTGTGTAGGCAGTGCCTAGCCTTAATCGATGAATAAGCGTTTCCATAGTTCTATCTAATGACAATGAAAATTTGAATTCAATAAATGGATCAATATGATATAAGTCAGAGCTCTTAGAATTCTGGTCAAACCAAGTGTTTCTAGACATGTTGAAAGACGTTGTCCTTATAATGCAGCGTAATTCATTCTTTGATATTGGGAGCCGAGCCGTATCATCTTTCAGGTGCGCTTGCCGTGCTGCTTCATCGGCTGCTGTGTTGCCAGCAATGTTGCAATGCCCTGGTATCCACTGGAATGCTATTGCATGTTTCGCTTCGCTTGCCTTTGTGAGGTTTTTAAGTGTTTCGTATATTATACTGTCGCTGAATGTTTTCCCCTTTGTGCTGCAGAGTGATGTTAGAGCCGCCTGTGAATCGCTGAAAATTACCCATTTTTGCGCTTCTGTTACTGACAATATAAATTTTATCGCACATAGGATTGCGAACAGTTCAGCCGTTGTGGGCGAAGTCGCACGAGATAACTTAAATGATTCTTGTTTGTTGAGGTGCGGTATAATGATTGATGAAGTTGAAGAGGTTGCTGTACTGGAGCCGTCTGTATAGACATGTGTGTATCCTGAAGGCGCGTGTTCATTCGTACATTGACTGGCTGCCGGGTAGTGGTGGTGGTGGAAAACTTTTATTGCGCAATAAAGAGAGGTGTGGAGCCCCCTAGTGGGGACCTACAAACTAGGTGGCTTGCCTAGTCCGGAGACCCCATTGGTAAAAGCTGCCATCCGGGCTCTCATGACAAAGGCCCCTTGGGCTTGAGGGTCTGAGCAGCCAAGCAAGGCCGCGCCTCCCACTCCTCTCGTGTAGGGTTGGGGTTGGGGGTTAAAGCTGAATTTTGCTGGCAGGCCCAAACCACGGGGTAGGTATCGGCTACCTCGCCACAGGGCTGGCTCCTGCCGGTGACCATAGGGTTAAGGAAGGAAGGAAGGGAAAACTTTACTGCTCTAGTTACAGCTTTCAGCGGCTAACAGAGGTCTTCATATTTTACTGAAGTCTCCCTCGTCTTGAGTGGTCGGCGCTCCTATTCCAGAGCACCACTGAGCCTGGCCACTTTGAGAGCGTGCTGCACCAATCCTTTTTGGACTGTGAGCACGTCACTGGTGAGCAGGCCCTCCCACTGTTCCGCACTGGGTTTTTTTCCTTTGTTGAAAGAGAAGTTATTTCTGCACTCCTATGTGATGTGATATAGTGTTGGGATGGCCACACACCATGGGCATGTGTCCCTGTATTGACTGGGAAACATATTATGTAGGATGTGTAGATTGCAAATGTTCCTGTCTGCAGCCTTCGCCAGCCGACTGCTTCGTGTTGTGTTAAAGATGGGTGGGGTGGTGGATAGATTATCCTTTTGCTTCTGTGATGGTTTAGTATTTCCGCGTACGTTGGTTCCACCATCGTTGGTTCCACCATCCACCGGCAGGGCTTCCGAATGAAAAGATACTGCATACGATTTTCTGGGTGCCGGGTCACACCGGAATAGAGGGTAACCAGAGGGTGGACAGTCTAGCTCGCGAGCTTACATACCGAGTGGGACAGTCAATGGACCGGGATACCATAGGGTTAAAGTGTTTTATTATAGCCGGGCATAACATCGCGTTCGTGAAAAGTCTCAGGAGCACTCGTTCGTTTGCTTTCCTGAGCCCCTTAGCTGGCATAAGGTATCGGCGATGACTATCTTTACAGTAATCTACAATTGCTCTAAATATGGCGCCAGTCTCCACAGCTACTCCTGTTCTCGCGAGGACTGCAAACATGCCTCCAACAAATAAGGTCAGCATTGCTTTCTGCGTCATGCGCCAGAACAGTCAGTAGCAGGCAGCACTACCCTATCCTAGCAGAAGAAGCAAGAGCGTTTAGCATGCAAATAAGGAGTGACTACTTAAGGCATCGCACCACGACAACTGTCTTTAAATGAGCTTGTCTGTATTTAATTTTATAGAGAAGAAAGCTTATGCTCGTCGAGGAATATGGAACATCGCAGGTAGTAAATGGGCACCACTTACAGTTTGCTAGAATTCTTAAATCTAATATTTTTTTCCTTTGTTATTTCTCTCGTCGCTGAGTGTCTTATCTACAAAGCGCGGCTCGGTGCTTGCTTCAACAGATGCAGGGGAAAATGGCGACGCCACCTACACAACCGAATATATTCCTCTCATGAGAAATCTTTTGAAAATGGAGTGTGAAAAGTCACAAATGCAAGATAAACCAATTGTTGGTTTAGGGAGTGATCGAGTAGTAATGAGCTTTCCTGCAGATTTTGATTGTATGTCAGTTAAGATTGCTCTGCTACTATAATGACAAAACTCCCAGGGGGTAGTTTCAATATTACAGTACACTTAAACGCGTATACTTACACTACCAAAAAGTCTGGATCACGAAATATCTCAATGCCCTTATTAAGAAGTGAAAGGAGGTGTTCTGAACCTCCGATAAACAAGAGAAACTAACGAGAAAGCCAGGGAAATGACAGTGTTACCAAGGCCGCAACAACGAAAAAATAGCAACAAGAAGAGCATTCCCTCTTGCCATAGCCATGCCTCCTCGCATTCCCCACCGCGACCCTTGTCACCTCCGCTTAACGTGGGGGAATCTGTGAGCCGTGCTTCTTCCTGGGTTAATGAAAAATGCTTCCAGCCTATGGCGTGATTGCTACGTTTACGCTGGGACTAGAAAAAGAAAGGATAGTAATAAAGGGGCATGCGTAGGCCATTTTTCAATCAAACAACCTCATTACAGCGGGCTTTAGGTTGGGCGTTCGTTTCGGTGCCCAGGGACAGCCTAAATGCGATACCGGTATATAGGATCGAGGCGTGCTCCGAATCCCGGGACCCGCGAGGCATTCTGCTTCGAGGCGTGCGCTGGCGACACAACGTGGTTTCGATCGCCACTGCGGGATAAAGGAGGCCGCGGAGTGATTTTTTCCCTAAGAAGTCATACGGGCTGAGCGAGCATTTGTATCTCTTCCGAATGTTATGCAGCTAAAGAAAGTTGCAAGAAGTGTAGGGAGATCATGGAACTAAACGATAAATTGTACCAAGCGACTGATAACGGTGCATGCTCCAACGGAGGATTGCAGAAGATTTTCGCTCGTGTAATGAAATCAGAAGTCGTCGTTGCCGATTGAGATCATTGAAATATCGCACTAAAGAAAAGGGTCATTTGCATTAGGCAGAAAGAATACGGGGAGAGAGCAAGTAACCATGTTGATTGATTGAATAAACGTTTATTGAAGAGGTTGTTACATTTGTTCTGGCCAGCTTCCTCAGTCCGGGAACCTGTGGTCGTTAGCTGCCTTCACTGATCTGTTGGCTAGCCAGAGTTGGACCTCCATAGCCGCGCGGGACAGCAGAGCCTGTCAGGGCGCTAAGGATGATGGTAGAGACCATGGGGCTGGTCTGGGCGTGAGAGAAAAGTCCAGCACCGTGTGCCATGGAATATTCAGCTGATATTGACAGTATTCAGAATGCCACTGATAGACTCCGGGATTCATTGCATGCAGTGGAGTGCCGTGCTGGTACGTGTTGGTCTTTAACCGGTGCTTAACTGTAGACGCTTAAGCTGACTGACTTGCTGGGCTTCAACTAGCTCTTCCCACTACTTGTCGATTCCGGGTTGCAACAGTTTGTCAGTCTAAGTGGTAATGGGATGTCCTAGGGCCAGCCGCATTTCTGCATTTTTGACGTTAGGCGACTGTATATGAGTGTTTGGATGATTTTTACATTGTTTTCCCCTTTGAGCCCCTGCCGACAGTTAAAGGCTCTTTGAACGAGGTGGATTGTTTGTTTTCACGAGCTATCTTATTTGAGCTCTGTGGAGCATTTCAACTCTTTGGAAATTGCAATATGAAACAACCAGATAGAATACAGCGCATAGCACCCCGGTTTATTTATTGCAGATACCGTATGACAGTGTCACTGCTTTACGTGACTACGCAAACATCCCGACTCTAATATTAGGACTGGGTATCGCTGCCATAAAATTTCTTTTCCTTCTTTATCACGGGCGCATAAACATAGACAAAACAAAGTACATCAGGCCACCATTCCAACATTCGGAAAGAACAAATCATAATAAGTGCATAAGACGTCTTTTTCCGCGCTGCAGCACATTTAAATATTCATTTTTTTCCTTCTGAAATTGAAGCCTGGAACCATTTGCCATAAGCAATTGCGCATGTTGACTCCATCGAACAATTTGAAACCAAAATAAGTGCACTTTTCTATGAGTACGTCTGTTTGCGATTGTTTAGTGCTCTGCTTCAACGTTGTGCTGCGCAACTATTTTCTTCTTGCACTGTTTTCTTTGATCTGTTCGTTCTGTTTGCATCTTATTTGTTTGCATCGTAATAATTACCTCATTTCATTGCTTTCTCCTGTTTTGGTCCACGAGGTTTTGTTTTGTTTTGCTTGTAACCCCCTCCTGTATGGGCCTGTATATGCTTACAGTATTGCTAAATAAAATAAAAAGAAAGATGAAAAATTATCTTCCATATTATAACGCAAAACAAATCATGCTCTGCTATACCCGCAGCACCACTGAATGGAATAGTTTGCCCTTGGATATTGCGACTGAAACTGACCCAGTAAAATTTCACATGTTATGCAGTATTAATCAGTTGTCTATTTATTAGTGTTTGGTTTGTTGTGAGTTTCTATTAAATACTTGTATTAATTCCGCAGCACATGTGAAGGTGCATATTTTTCATCCATATGATTGTGCTCTGTGCATTACTTCTTTCTTTAAATTTTTTAGAATTTTTCGCACTTTATTTGTTACTAGCTAAATTCCGTTAGCATACTTTTGTTCTGTACTTCATCCTATCTTGCTTTTTGCGACTACTACTTTGTAATCACTTCTATTTTTACTGCCCCCCCCCCCCTTATCTAATACACTCAGCCGAGGTCCTGTAAGATCAATAAGTTATTCAAATACAAAAGGTCATCAAAGAATGTCACCGCGCGGAATTTAAAAAAAATGAGAGACAATATCTATATCTCGAATGAGAACGAAAAGATACACCACGGGATGAACTTGCTTCACTGAGAAGCGCCGAGAATATTTTATGAAATACCTGGAGGGCCCGGAAGGAAAGCCGAGGGCTTTGAATGTAAGCATTCTGTTGCAACTGTCTATTTCGACAAGGCTCCTCCTACATATTTATTTCTGACATTGCAAAGCCCTTTAATCAGATTAGAAGTTGTAACACGCGTGGGCATCATTCAGTGACACAAGAATGTAGCAAGCCAGCTATAGCATGCAAGCAACGGGATGCCATCATTCAAGCGTTAGGATCAGTACAAAGCCGGACTCGCAAATAGATTATTCACACCCCTCCAAAATACTCATCTGTTGAACGATATGTTTGAGCTCAAAGAATGAAAGCCTCAATACTTAAGCAATATCATCGAATGCAGAAAATCTGTGAATCCAGATAAATAAAAATTGACAGTCACTTTAGCGTACGGCAAAAAGGATGAAGCCGAAAGCCTGCGCGCTCAAGAGGCATTCATTAAATTGGTTGACATTTTCATTCGAATGCGTTGTTACTTCTTATTACTCTTTTTCCCCACCAAAGGTCGTAGCTTCGAGCGCCTTAATTTACGCTACCGTAAATAACTGTGCCTTAATTAAATTCTTCGTAAAAAAACACCGAAGGTCGTGGGATCGAATGCCTCCATTGACTGTATGTTATTAACTGTGCTTTAATTATTTCGCCTAAATGCCAAAGTACGTGGGTGCGACTTCCACATAGGCACGAATGTTCGACTTCCCCTGAAGGTCGTGTGTTCAAGTGCCTTAACTGACTCTATCTTAATTCACTTTGCCTTTTTCTTTCGGCCTGATGAGCGGCGTTGGAAGCAGCTGTGGAAGAAGACGACGACGAATGCGAGAGCAGCGGCACGAGTGCGAGTCTGCGCGAGGCGAGCTCGTATGACAGTCGGTACCAGAGAGAGAGAGAGAGAACAACTTTAGTGAAAATGCCTGCAGAGTCGGTTAGGCTCCCTCCACGCAGGGAGGACAAGCTTTTACCGCGACGCGGCCGCTACGTCAGTCTCGTGCATTGTGCTCCTCGAGGTCTTGGTTCCTCGCTACAATACAGGGCCACCTGCCCTTGGTGCGGTGCCACACGTACACTCTACCACATCACCTGGGAATGCGAACGCAACAAAGCATTCCACAAACACGAACACCCGAGTGTGGAGCAGTGGGAGAGTCGGCTCACGAGCAGCGAGCTCACGGCCCAAAGGGCCCTAGTGCAGCACGCGAGTGATGCAGCACGACTCAGTGCAGCCTTGGAATAGGGGCCCACCCTTGCTGAAGAGAAGTCTCAAGTCGCCAGCGCCAAGAAGATGAAGACGACGGAGACCTCGTAACCACGAAACTCTTGAAAGACTCAATAAAACTTTTCACTCACTCACTCACTCCTCGCTATTTCCGCGGGTCCGAGAGGGCCGCCGCCCCCTTCCTTGGGGTGCTGCCCCCCTTCTCCTCGGTTTCGCGTGGTCGCTGCCTCTCTAGAGCTGCCGAGACCTGCTGGACGGCCTTGAGTTCTGTCTCTTGGTCATAGCTCCTCGTTGCAGCCTCTACCTGAGGTGGGATCGTCGTGTTCTCGCTGGCTTCTCGCGGATGTATGCTACAGTCGTGTTTTACAGATCATCGGGGGTATGAGCCACTTAAGGCTCTCGCCTTAATAAAAGACCTACTTACGAATGCCTGAACCAAAACCACTTCGCCACGGTAGTAAAGAAGCAAGAGTTGAAGTAAGAGGAACGAAATTTCAGTCATAAAATAGGTAGTGGTGGTGGTGATTACGTTACTATACAGGATGCGTATCCCTGTCATACATGGCCGGCATCGCTCCGTCTGAGGGCCACTTTCCGCGCCATACATGTCAGAATGGATAATCAGACGTCTCTCTCGCAGAAATACTAGCACAGTGTGCTACACTTCCTTGCGCGCTATGCGCGATCTTTCCGGGAAGACATAACAGTTCGATACGTTCGTGAAGAAATCCTTTTCTTCCCATGGCCGCACCCACGTCCCAACGTGGGTGCGGCCCGCGACCCCTGCCGGCCACTAAACCAAGAGTGGGTGGGGAGGGGTCCCTCAGGACACAATAAAGTTATTTCCTCCTCCTTCCCATGTTGTACGGCTTTCTGCGCGTGTCTGCTTTGCAGTTTGCGAAGACCGGCAGCAATAGCGATGCTCTCGGCCATAGTTGAATGGACTTCGCGGTCCAAACAGCCAGACGACGCAGTACCGAGAGACGGCATCCAATATGCAGTGGCACTGCTACGAGAAGCCTCGCTGACCAATCCGTTCGCGTAGACAAGGAGATGCTTGGCATAATCTGCGTGAAAGTGGTCAGCACCAGGCAGTGGCCTCGGAAAAAAGCGTCATTCTCTTGGGCGGCAATCAAGGAATATTAAGCTGACAAATAGCGCACACAAGCATATCCAGGGTGGATCACCTTGTTACCATCGTTTCGCACTTTTGAGGTTCAGGACTCCTAGAAAATCTAATGCAGCGTAGAATTCAGCCTGGCGCTGGGTCTTGTGAGATTCGCTTTTCCGGGAAAGGACCCGCCAAGCCGTATAAGTTGGGTCAGCAGCGTTTCGGAAACCAGGAAACGTAGGTGTAGAAAATGGGCCTCGTGCATAACTTTCTTGTTTGAGGCTGCCTGTGTCCAAAAGATATCCAGCAAGAACGCCTAAAAATTATGCACACGAAAGGTCTCCGCTGGTCTCTGGGCGTTCCCCAGTTGTCGAATGCAATAATGATCACATGAAAGCTAAATGATGATGAAAATCCACACAAAGCTTCTTGTTGCTGATCCAGGCTGCTTTCATATGGCCAAGATCTCAATCGCGCTGCCACCCGTTTTTTTTTTCTTCCTTTTTTTTCTGTTCGGGTAAATAAAGGGGTTCACGCAAAAGCAAGGGAACGCAATATACACTGAGGTGGACTCCCTGTTTCTAGCCTCGCAACATCACCCCGTTGAGGCCGTTACTCTTCATTGTTCACACCGGCGCTAGCCGGTATTGATTTCCGTGTTACGGAAAGCCGGAAGAAGCCAGCGGCACGGCATGCCAACTGCAAGCCCCGCCGCGCGGTTTCCTTCGTGTTTCTCGCACGGCAAGTCCCACGACGTCGCAAGCACCGTGCGTGCAGTTTCTGTCAGAATTGCGAGTATCGGTGGCAGATCGAGCTGAGAGGAGACAAGGCAAACGGAGCAGCATGTCCCAAGTGTACCATAGCTATAGAAACCAGGCCGGGCTTCTTCTTCAATACCGATCGGAGTCTCCATCTGTTGCTCCTTGCAATAGACTCGCTTTACGACGCTGTAAATCTCGGCTATATAAGTGAGAGCACCGGAGCTGCCGGTGCGTGGCAGACTGGACAGTGGTGGCAGACAGTTGCATTAACAAGGACCTCGTGTGTACAGGATTTTCGCCATGTCCATGTGGACGAAAATACTTCTGTTTCTCCTCGGTTAGGGGGCGAAATATGTCGTGTCAAGAAGGTGTCAAGGATGAAGACATGGTAGATGAAAGAAATAAAACCAGCAACATGTGGGCAAGAGGAAGAACAGAAGCGGTAGTCATTGCTTTTTGTGCTCTCTACCATTAGAAGCCATTTTGAACTGATTATGGCAGATTTTCTTATGTGAAGAGACCGCAGAAGTGAAATACAAAGAAATTGAGGTGAGAGTTTGGAAGGCAGCTCTGCAGCTTCCAATTTGAAATTTTCAAATTCGTGCAGCAGTATGTCTTCCATCACTGGTGGTGTAAATTAGTCGCAAGTGACGCTCATTCCTGCCTGGTCGCTTTATATTTCTTTTTTTTTTCTTGGAAACCCTCACTTTTTTTTTTTTACACCGTACGTTCGATGCCTCAGCGTTATTATGAGGTTTCTGAAATAGAGCTATAGATATTATTTTTCAAGCTTATGCGTTTATTGACAAATTCAGAGGTAGAGTAAGAATGTCTTAGAAAGTGCAGGCTACCGAACCCTTACGAAAGAAGGCGCTGTAATTCGCTGAAGAGTACTGTTTCACCATGTTCCTGAGCAGTTTCTTGCAATGTTCTGAATGTTTGAGATCATAAAGTCTCAATCTCAAGAGAAAAATTCTGTGCTGTCAATACCAGGCCTGTGTGAAACAGGTCTAAATAGCTTTTTTTTTTCAATGCCGACACAAAGCTTCCTCCACCTTAGTCCGTCCTGTTCTGTGCACAAATGCAATTGAATGCGTCTGACTAAGGCAGAGAAGATCATCAAAAAGTACAGCCATATTGGTCGTGCAGCCGCATTCAGTTACACTAAGCCCGCGAAGCTTTTGTTTCAGCAGGCCTCGTGCGCCTTAATTAACTTTTTCTTTTAATAAACCTTCTTCTACCTCTAGCTTTTCAACCAAATTTATCTACTGCCTTACTGATCTTTATAACTGAACTCATAGGCAGGGTGTCAACCCGAAAAAAATACCAGTTTTGTTCGGGTTCAACGCGCTACAATTTTGTTCCAGTTCAGTTCCGGTTCGGAGGAATAAAATTTTATAACGGTTCGCAAAGCGGTTCTCAAGACTGAACCGGTTCGCGAAGCAGTCCGGTACAGTAAAATTTACCTGGTCCTATGGAAGCGCCACGCTACACAGGGCTACTGATCTGTCCGCATAGCGCATCCGCAAGTTCTGTCAGGAGGTCGAAGGTATAATCTCTCTGGCCCATGGCCGCAGTTGAAATTTACAAAGGCTTACGAACGGCGAACTTTTCCAATCAAATCGAATAAGAATATTTCACTACAATGACCGTCGAATGCCCATTAAAACATTGAACCTACTCGCAATTTCTAAAAAAAAAATTATGAAATGAAACGTTTTGTAGAGCACGTTCGACAACAAAAAAGCTTAGATTATTTTATACATGTCCACCAGATGTAGTACAATATGATCACATCTCCTGCACGGTGACAATAGAAGTATTAAAAGGATGAAGGGCGAGTCCCAGATGCATTCAGTAGAATGCAGTGTGCGTTGAAAGAGCTAAAAGTAATGCAATAACACAGCACGTCGTTTTAACGGAATCCGAACATGTTGAAATGGACCAAGTAATTAATTGCTTTGTCGCAATGAAGACAGGGAAGTCAAAAGCTGCCTCAAACGAGACATGCTTACTGAAGGCCTGGTAGGTATTGTGCCTAAGATGCCTCCTCCTATATTTTCTCAGGAACCCAGCCGTCTGCGCAATAACTGCAGTCCTGCAAAACCAGACTAACTCAGACGGACGAGTCTCCATTTGCATCAGTCTTTTTTCCCTCTAAGCTACAAGAACTGTTGTTGCCCCTTATACTGTGAGAGTGAAACTATAAGAATGGGCCTCGAACGATGTCGCGTAAATCTGGGCGTTGACATAGCGGCAACGCCAACAACGGCTGCGTTGTTCCGTGCTGGATATTTCACAGCAAAGCTGTATATGCCTACGCGAAACGCTTGCGGTCCGACCGCAGAAACCCTCCAGCGGGTGTAGGAGCCATCGTTTGAGGGGTATGAATCATTCCATGCATCTTTCGTGACAGACGGACAAATTTCTCGTTGGGTAGGCATAGAACTGCTTACGCATTTGAAACATATAAATTTATCTACGTATTATAGCAGGGAAGAGACATAGAGAGGGATGGGGTTAAGACAATATCATGATGACATAATTAAAGAAATATTTGTACAGCTGAACTGCGTATGCCTAGGCGAAACGCCCGCGGTCCGACCACAGTAACCCTCCGGCGGAAGGTGCCCCATTGGCTACGCCGATAGTGACGTCGTTTGTCGCAGCAAAGGTGTGGCGCGCCATTGGCTACGCCAAGAGTGACGCCGTATCTCTCTCGCTGCAGAGCGCACGCAGCAGTCTCTCTCAGTCTTCGCGAAGGAACGGCTACGCATCGTTCGTTCTCCCGAGGAGCAGCTGGCCTACGAGTAACAGTGCCGGGAGCGGGAGCGGGAGAGATTTTCTCCGCGTCGCGCCAACTCCTCGGCAGAAGATCGGGCCCGTGATGTGGAGCGCAAGCGGCAATGTCGAGTTGACCCGCAGTCTCCTGCGGCCGAGCTGGTTCGCGAGCGGAGCTAAAGCGGGAACGTTAAGCTGCCGACGCCACGGCCGAGCGAGATCGCCAGCGGTGACGTCACGCTGATGATTAGGGGTTCAAAAAAGGTCCCGTACATGCACGCCGCACAGATGGTAAACCAGCGAAGCTGAAATGTGCGGCCCCGGCGCTTATCGCTGGGTCAATTCCGGTGGTTCATTAAGCTCTTTCTCAATTATTGGTTATGTCTTTGTGTTCCTTAATGAGGTTACGCGCACGTTTGGCTTGGGTTTATGACAGTATTTATTTCAAATGCGGCACATTGGGCTTCGCATACTCACCATCATGGAGGGGCGCAATGAGCAGTTCATTGTGTTAATGCAGCGGGTTCATCAAAGTCTTTCTGAATTATGTTATGCATTTGTGTTTCGTAGCGCGTTCATACCACTGTTTATGACTCGGTTACGCATTATAGTTGCACACACTGGGGCCACACATTTCATTTAAATAAAGACAGGGACACATTTTTGAACCCCTGATCCTCAGCCCGGCGTCGCCGCTTTAGCTCCGCTTCGCGAACTAGCTAGGCCGCACGAGCCGCCGGATCGGCCCGACATTGCCGCTTGCGCTCCGCATATTGGGCCCGATCTTCGCCGAGGCGTTGGCGCGAACCCGACGAGACCTCTGCCGCTCCCACTCTCGGCGCTGTTGCTTGTAGGCCAGCTGCTCCTCGGGAGAACAAAGAATGCGTGGCCATCCTATTGCGAAGTTGAAGAGAGACTGCTACGCGCGCACTCTGTTTCGAGAAAGAAACGACGTCACTATCGGCGTAGCTAAACCTTCCTAAACCGGCGTAGCTAAAAACCAACGTAGCTAAAAACAGAAACCTTCCGCCGGAAGGTTTCTGTGCGTCGGCCAGCGTTTATATATGCCCCTAGGCTTATAAAGCTTCGCTGTAAAGGTATTTCTTTAATTGTGTGATTTATGTGATTTATGTGAATTATGTGATTATGTGATGGCGATTCTTAGAACCATACTTCTAAGAATCATGCGCTCTGAGCGAGGTCAAACTCCAACTATAGTTTGCCCAATAGCTTGCCAGCTGGGTCGTTCGTAAAACAGCCGCTGTATCCGTGCGAAGTCCCGTTAAACTAACTTTGTCCAAAAGAACGTCAAGCACGCAGGTATGGTGCCGCCGTATAATGCTCCAGTGTCAGAACCTATGAAAACGAACAACACCCATGAAGAACTTTTTTTACGTATACGCTATGTACAGCAGGTGAGTGCTTTTCGGTTTTCTCCCTGGGAAGGAGACCACTTCGCCCTGGACAATGTTTGAAGATAGCCTCACGCGCGTACCATGTTACGTCTACTTGAGTTTTTGATTAGCACGAAGACCTAATGTACCAAATAAACACAGAAATAATGAAAAACGCCACAGTGGTAGGTTTTGGGTTTGCTTAATCATGTCCAATATGTTGGCGCAGTGCTCGGTACACGATGACTTTATTTTTGAATTCGTCATCCAGCGTAATGTGGCCGCCGCGTGCATGAATTGAAGCCGTAACCCAGTGCTCGTCTCAAAGCACTTACCCACAAGGCCATTGAAGTGGCTGGAAGAGAATCTGCTGTACTAGTCTCACATATAGAACGGATCCTTTTCGCCCTCGTTCGGTTCATTCTCCTACTCTGCTGCTCCAGGGTGGATTGTTTTGACGACGACGCAACCCGGCTGTCGCTCGTGACGATGGCCAAATGAGAACAGGAGTAAAGCAATAAATAAAACACTCGCATTATTTCGGGGGCCCGATTCCAGGTTCTTTCTGCACTTTGAAATTGCGTGCGCCGCGAAGCTCAATGACTGTTGTTGTCAGCGAGTGACGCACCCGAACGTCAATGCGAATTTTCATCTTGTTCAGCTGGAGTGTCACACGACGGCTCTTGGACAAAGAAAGCCTGCTTTGACCATATCGCCGCACATACGCGGCTCGTTCCTGTCAAAGGTGCACCAAAGTGCAAGGTGGCACACGAGCCTGTAAAGGCCGTGAACACAGAACTACAAAACACATGCGCTCACACAAAATAATAAGCGTCACGGCTGAGGCAAGCTTCCAGACCCTAATACCACACAGCTCATTCTATCACGCCAAGCCCAACTCGCTACCTTTCTATGGAAAACCAGTGCTTACAAGTGAGCCGTATACACCAGCTCGACGGGGCGAGTCGGCCGTGTTCCAACTTCATTAATAGCGTGGGCCCACGCTCGTTAATTAGCCCCAGCGCTGTCCCACGTTGCTTTGTGTGAGGGCCTGTCGCCGTTGCCTCTGCTGCAACCAGCCAGTGCGCGTGCCGGCACCATGGCGACACCGCCATGGCCGTATCGACGAGAATGGTGCACGGAGAGACGAGGAAACGTGCATGAACCGAATCGCGTTTAGAGGTGTGTCGGTGCGCGTATTGCGATCAAATAATTTTATGCACGGGAACTGGTAAAAATATACAAAGAACGACCTCTCCGTTGGACGCTGCGCACGTTTACGAACTGCACTGCGTTTCTGTTTATTCGTTCGATGCCGGAACTCGCCTCCGGTGTGGAGAAGAATGCTTCCACCTATAATGATCTCACCAACGTAATAATGAATTATTATAGTAGGAAATTGATCAACTAATCAGTGAGCGACGCAGTTCTTTCGGCTCCAGACCACAACGCATCACATTGCTTCCCTTTTGACGTAGAAGTCATTTTCGTGAGTCAGATTTTTGTAGAGAGGCAATCTTTACCTTCTTTATACAGGATTTTCTTTATTTTTAGCTGCACCGAATTCTTACGCATTCCCTTTGACACTTAGCACAATTCTAACCTTTTTAACCCTTTCCCCAGCACAGGGTAACCAGCCGGGACTTACACTGGCTAACCTCCCTGTCTTTCCTCTCCTTTGTCTCCTCCTCCTTGAGCTAAGTTACTTGATGAGGCGGCCATTACTTATACGAGAAAACAATATCTTGCATTGAGAAATTTACCTAAATACGCTAATAAACCTTTTAGTTATTTACTCTACGGCACCTATCTCGAGCTACAAATTGTAGCTATAGTGAGCATGCAAGGCATATCACCTTAGAACAAATTCAAGACTACGCCAGTTTGGAGTTATTATGTCGAAAATGTCCGATGAAATGCACTGGAATTAAAGTAATTTTTGTGCTTCAATGCATAAAGCAGCGTTTTCTTTAGAAGATAAATGGAACAACAGTGTATTTTTACCGCCAATTTTACGGCGGGTATCTTGAAGCCGGTCAAGCCTCTATAGCTTGCATAGTCACTAGCTTCTATTGGTACATTGAAATATGTAATGTTAATAATTAACAAGGTAACTAGCGTAATTAAGTCATTTATTCGATTAGTTGTTATGATTTTTCACAGAAGTAATGGCCACTTCATCGGCTAAATATATTGAGGGTTAAAATTATGCCATGTGGCACAGGAAATTTTCAAGAAGTTCAGGCAAGAAAAAAAGGGCGTTACGCTGTCGACATGGCGACAGCAATGTTCGCTAGTTATTTCCACTGACGGGCATAGATGCTTCAAATCCGAAGAGCCCTTCATTGCGTCCTGAATATGTGGTTTATGCACTGTTACGTTCAATGTTTGTCCAATTGTTGACCAGCGGACTTCTTCCAGCACCGACATTTACTCCATGTGGGCAAGCTATCAATTTTAAAAGAATACTTCACCTGTGTTTGATTCGGCAAATCCACTAGGATCATATTCTTGGTAAGAATGACTAGCTTTCTTTCTACGCAATTTTTGCGTAATAACGAAAGGAAGTGGGAGGGTCATCATGGTGAGCTCAAAGTGAATGCACGACGATTCCGAACAAC
Organism: Dermacentor andersoni; assembly: GCF_023375885.2. Classification (NCBI taxonomy): domain Eukaryota; kingdom Metazoa; phylum Arthropoda; class Arachnida; order Ixodida; family Ixodidae; genus Dermacentor; species Dermacentor andersoni. Next base: position 110,310,620 of record NC_092817.1, read on the forward strand.
TTTTGGGGCGACTGTAATGTTGACGCAGGCACTCTATTTGAACACCATCGGCGCTATTTTGTAGCGATGCGCTTTCACTATGCTAATGCCTTGTTTAGCGTTCGCGATGCGATTTTCATCGCGAGATAGTGCCGCTGCAATATCGCGGCCCAAATCAGTGACAGCTACTGCAAGCGGAGCCTTGTCATTTAAAGAGCTTCAATATGCACCTTTTATGGGGCCCATTTTGCAGGGAACAGTAGCTTTATCTTGTTACATGGAAGGTAGAACAAAAACGTAAGAGGTGTTATTTTCTTTTTTTATGTTTTTGTGTAGTTTTCGCGAAAGGCTTATGTACTAAGCATTTGATTGTGTTTCCAAGACGAAGTGGGACAAAAAGAACAGAGTGACGAAAATATTGCAGAATATACGGACACGTGGACTTGTTTACCTTTCACGTGTGAGCGCTTTCCATCGCTTAACAAATGTTATCACACAGCGACATTTGTTGAGCCCGCACGTATCAGAAGTTTCTGGAATGGTGACTATGGTTCTATCCGCTGTCTGTTGTCGCCGAACCTTGTGTAATCTGATTTCATGTATGCGCGACGCGAATGGTGTAGAACTTTCTGGAAGACACGCGGGCACCAGCAATTACTCTGGAACGTTCGATGGCTCCTGTATAAAAGCTGACGCGCTTGACCCGCTAATCAGCTTTTCGACGGTCGCCGACTCTGTTGGCCGTTATCGTGGTGCTTTGAGTGTAGCCTGTTTTCGAGGGCACAGGTTCGCCCAGTAAAACACTTGTTTCGCCATTTACAGTTTTGCTGCTTTCTTCACCGTCGCCACCACGCGACAATATGCTACATAATGCTTGCAGAACAAAGTGCCCTTATTTTTTTCCTATTTATAAAACCATCTGCCCTTTGCTAATTACCCGCAGATACGGGCACAATCTAACACCGCTATCATCTACATTTCACGTTACGCTCTATAAAAGTGCAACGGCTCTGGAAGACGCTCAAATTCTTTAAAAGGAGTGTATTAGAGAGTGTGTATTTTGCATACACAAGATGAAATAATAAATAAAGAAGCGATAAGAAATATAGCGCGGCATTGCGCAACGGTATCATTCGTATCAAGTATCACTCCTATTCAAGTATCAACCGAACAACAGTATCATCCGCGCGGAGCAACCCTGCTAGCTTATTACGAAACAAGCATTTCTTCGATTAGATACCTCTATATTGTTTGCGACTGCGTATTAATGTGACAGTGCAAACCTGAAATTTGCCCTTAGGCTATACTCTTGTAATCGCAGTCAGCGACGTCCGATTCAAGTGCCGCAGGGACGAGCCACTGTTGCGAGCTTCGAAGACTCGCCCGGTGGTTTGCGAGCGCTTTATTACCCAGGCATGTGGTATAGGAACTTCTCTCGAAAATAGTTTTTGCAGTGTAGTCCCGTGAATCATACTCGATACTCGATACGAAAATGTACGATTTTCTGACATGAGAGAAAACATTCAAATGTCTCACAAAGCGGCAGCTACTCCTGTACCCACCCGTCCCCCTTCCCTCACCTCTACTTACCAAGTACACCCCCAGTGACACCAGTGAATGGAACATCCCGTTGTAAGTCCGTAGATGTACAAGCTCATCAGTATGTATCATTAATGCAACACCGTCGTAGTGTACAGCTCCAGAGGAGCCAAATCTATGGCAGCAAAAACGAATAAAAACAGAAAACTGTCAACAAAGTGCGTTTTTCTTTTCTTCTTTCTTTTCTTCTCTCTTTTCTTTTTTGTCTTCTTTGAACAAATCAAGTGGTCTACAGAACTTTTTTGGCAGCGGACGAGGATGCATAGACTTTAAGACAAGTTCCGTGAGTAAACGCCATTCTTCGTGAATAAGTACAGTTGTGCCTAACTACCACAAATTGCAACGCGTGTGGTCGTTCGACTTACTTTGAGAGTGCGCTGGTCCTAGCAGACAGGCCACGCCTGTCGCAAGGCTTACCTAACGAATATAATTAAACTTTCTCCCCCTGTCTTAGCACTACGAACAATTTGTTGGAAGTTGTCGTAGTGCAAGCTTGGCACGATTACTAGATTGTTAACGCACCTTCAGTGCACATTTATTTCACAGACCTTGCAATATTCTTTCACAGGGTATAGGGCAGGAATGCTAAAACAGCAATGGTATGTCATTGGGCACAATTGTAGTTTGTAACCTCTCCAGAAGGCAGTGTGTTCATTGTGTTTATTGCTGCGTAGTTTGTTACTTCTGTTTTGTAGTATGCCTTACTCCCAGTTTAGTTCACTCCGAAAGTGATGTAGCTAGGCACGCTCTTGAAATTGTGCGCAGCTGCATAGTCACCAAAATGTACAAGATGAAATGTGGCCGTAATGGCTGTGTCGTTTGTCCTTTCCATTCTGCCTTGGCGATTCATGTTATAACCACGATCTTTCACCAGTTGGCCTAACAGTTTGAGATTGCGCTTTGCCGACGTTTCTGCGGTGTGCACTGATACCTTACGATAGTTCGTATTACATTAAATCGAGAAAATCCTCTCGAAAACATTCTTCGCCGCATGTGCCTTGCATGCTGCCACGAAAGCAGCAATACTCCTCCCATACTGGGTTCAAAAACAAAATCAAATTTACTGTACACCAGAAAGTAAAGAACGACATTCTCGCGACGCACTGACTGCCACGCTAACGACCAAACCAGAGTGGCTTCGATTTCAGCAACTACGTTGCAGCTCTCTGGGATGAGATTGCTCGCGAAAAACACCCTACTTATATTCCAAAGCGACGCTTCCAAGTTGTTTCGCGTTTGTGGTAACTTTACTACTGCGAAAAAAAAATAAAGAACGCATGAAAGACACCCCCAAGGCGTGAAAATCTCTTTCCATAACCATGAGAACCACTATTTCTCTTTCTACAGCCGGAGGAAGCACTCAAGTTTGATAAGGCCTAAGAACTATTTTTTTTCCCACTCTATCTTATACTTGTCCCCTTGAAGTATGCGCTCAGGCGCGGCAACACCGGAAGTGCAGCGTAGAAAGAACGCGCAAATTTTAATAAATAAAAGGAAGAAGCGAGCGAGACCCACCTTCGTCAAAGCACAATGCAGCGACTTCCTCCTTGGAGCGGCAATCCTTCTAAGTCGGTTGACAAAGCTTCCCCTCTAGTTAGATATTTTTTAGGCAGTCAACGTTGGCTGCACGTTTCTGGTCCTTGGATAGATACAAGCTTAGTTCACTTCTATCGCAGCCCTCTCTTTTTTTTTTTTTCTTACGCCCTATCTGTAGATTTTGCTATCGCTCTCTTTTAGCCATGCCTCGCGGGCATGAAGAGAATGATTATTCGCACCCCTTTTCTCTTCACTGTCGTCTTCTTTCACGTCCTGTTTTCTTTATTTTTTCAATGCATTCCTACTGCCTACTATTCACCATCACATTCGTTTTATTTTTTATTCCTATTTAGAGAGTTGGTCACGTTGCAAGCTCATTTTAGAAATAGGCACCGAGACTCGAAAGAAAGTAAAACATATAAGAAGAAAAATCGGCGGTGAGAGCAAGCAAAAAAAAAAAGAATTAACTGCACTGAAGAAGAGGGTAGAATAGCACACACATACATGACAAGTTTTGAGAATGCCCAGTGTATACGAAGCCACAAGGGCTGCACATCAAGGGCAACGTAGAGAGAGAGAGAGAGAGAGAGAGAGGCGGGTTGGGAAAGACAGGGAATTTAAGCGGACAAGATTCTAGTTTGCTACTGTGCACTGGGGAAAGGGTAAAGCTAAATGAAAAACGGAATGAATAGCGGAGAAATAAAGGAAAAGCCCGCAAAAGAAACATCCTGTCGGAACATTCGAGGTTACACTTCTGATAAAACTAAAAGCGGAATAGGTACGCACGGAAGGCCGAGAAAAAGCTAGTTTTATCCATAGGCTCTCTCTCTTTTTTTTTTTTCATTTTCTTTCACAACACATTTTGGTTCCCATTAAACCCTAAGCTGGGAGTACTGCCAAAATTCCGGTTCACAAACAGAAGATGTCGTGCTTGGCGCTACAGTGGTCTTACTACACTAGCGTTTAATATTCTTTAAATTCGAATAAAACTCGCGTATTTTAATAACTACGTCTTCCTTTGCATTTTTCTCAAACACCAAAAAAAACAATTTTGAATGAAGCAAGGCACACCTTTATAACGCGAAGAGGCAACGGAGAAAGCTTATTCATTTAAATTTGTTGTGGGACAAGATCTCTTTTCAGCACACGTCATCATCTTATGGTCCCTGCACCTCTGAAGCAAAATCTTTCATGTGTTTACTTTAGTAGTAGCACCTTACATGAAAAGTATTTTCTTCAAACGCTTTCTTCAAACACCATGGTTCAATTTATTTGGTCCCCTAGTAGATCCCCTGTAGAGTGTAAGAAAGGAAAAGAAAACATGCATTTTCTTATACTACCGCGAATTGATCTGCTTGGCGGAACGTGAGTAAGATACAGCTCTCACAGCAAACACACAATTCATGCATATTCACTTCTCTTCAGAAAAACAAAGCGGCTTTAATGTTGCCCTGTGCCACTTTCCCGAGGAAAAAGAGAATTGCCGATGCCCGACATAAACAGGAAAAGCAGGGGGGAGGGGCGTAGGGGGGGGGGGGAGTAGGGGAACGCAGAGCTCAAATTTGTGAACGTAGTTAAATTGAGCTTTCGCTTCCTTCTTGTATGTTCCATACGCCGGTGAAGACGCAAGGTAGCGGAGATTTTGCGTATGGCCCACGCAGGTAATCTCCGGCAAACACCACGCAGATTACCTGCATGGGCCATACGCAAAATCTCCGGCCGCATTAAACCCTACATCTGGTGGAATGTCTAAACCTGCGCTGCAGGACAAACACCAAGTCTAGAGCGTGAGCAGCTTGCTTCGCCGACGCCATCTAATAAATACATTCATTAACACGCGCAGGGGAATGTTACCGAGTGGATCCCTGAGCCACAGCTGGGGGCTCCAACGAATCTTTACATGACAAGGGCATCTCTAGTATGAGCGGCAGCGTCACTGTAACTGCAGACATTTATCGAGCGCATTGGCCAAGGTAGGCGCCTCGTGCAGTACCTAGCCGCGTGCTCATTGAAGTGGTATGCGATGTATCATTATAGTGTTTATACGGCGTCATTTCCATGCAAGGAAGAAAACTCCATCATGCAAACGCGAGAAATTGGCGATTTGACAGCGGACGCCGAATAACTGAAAGCGCACATACAGGGCGCATAGTCACGGTCATAAATGTTGCCCGACTAGATTGTTCGTACGATAGACAGCTTGGGAAGAGAAGGAACCGATCCTTCCTGTAAGCAACGGTGCAACCTCGGCAACGGTGCCAGGGCAAAGACAAGCAAGTGTTGCGAACAAGCATTCTTGTTATTTCGGACTTCAACGGCAGGATTTAGGAAAAATTTTCTCCACAATCATCAGATTCGGCCCGCAGTACGACCGCAGTACTAAACAAATTGCGTTTTTGTGCGTCGTTGTTGCTTTTTGCAACCGTTCTAGTGTTCGACACTGATCAAGGATGAAAATAATATAGATGTTACAGTAGTTTTCCCGTTTACTATATGCTCCGTCAAGCAGCCCTGTGGTTCAAGAACGACTTCCTTGCCTTCTGCGACGCTTTAGGTTTTTTCCGCATCGCAAGAATAAAAGCACCTTCCTGGTGAGGCTGTTCAAATCCAAACATATCGCGCTGTTTCTGATGTGTCCTTGAATGACATTAACAACCCATGCTAAGCATGACCCGTGAGTGAGTTCTTGCTGCAATTTTGTTTCTTTTATGTTCTTACTCACTCCACTCTAATACATTTGTTCTTGAGGGTAAAAGAAAGAAACAGATAAATAAATAAATATAAATAAATACCTTCTGTTGTGTTCGTTTACTTGTAGTTGTCCGTAGCTCCAAGTTTAGTGGGTCGTGTCGTTAAGGAATAAGAACGCCCAGTTTATGCTTGAGAAAGAATTAGTTGAACAAGAATTTGGCTGATAGCACCATATAACCAAATACAGTGCAACTGTTCGGGTGGTTTGTCACATAGGTACGCAAATTTGCCGCAGTTTGTCTTGTCGAATCCCGTGAAACATATTTCCTTCTTTTACTTCTTGTAGGGTTGAGAATACCCTTGCATTGACCCATTAAAACTGCTGCGGAGGGTGCCCATTCACAAACTTACGCCATCTTCCAATAAAAACCTGCGCGCAGGAGGAAATACGGCCTAAACTCCCTTAAGGGAACTTATCGTGGTGCGAAGCATTATACGTGTATAGCGGTCCCTTATTTGCGCGTTTGCTAGCCAAACATTCTTGCTTATCTTGTTCCGTTCCATCAGGGTATAGCGCTGCCTATCCCTGGCTGTCCAGGCACGTGACGTAGATGCAACGCTGACCTTCTTTGGTCGAGGCTAGAGTACCTGTATAGGCTCCCTCTATGGAGCCAAAGTTGCACCACTGCTTTGCACGCACGGCTCACGAAAACAAAATATGAAAACGGGGGTTTATACACAAAACATTTTGAAAAATGAAAACAAACTTTACAGCTTCGCACATATTCGTATCGAAATGTAGTGCTAATAGAGTAAAAGTGTTGCATCACACGGAATACACTATGTTTAATTAGAATTGTGTATAAGAGAAGTAGTTATTTAAATTCACTTTACTGAAGTTACCTGCGTGTTTATACTTGTCAAGCGCTCTCGGGATATTATATGTTAAAGACTGCAGCGTGCGGTTGCTCCGAAATCACGGTACTCTCAGTACCTCTGGATTTCACGTGCATTTTGTATTTAAATGGGGCTCTAACGCAACAAGTAACGTAAAAACTTTTCAATGCATCTGGACGGAAATTATATTTTTTCTAGCAGTCTATGCTGCGGCATAGTAGTTTTAGATATCGCTGTGCTGACATGGCTACACTAGATCATGTGCGGCAGAAAAACGCTATTATATATATATATATATATATATATATATATATATATATATATATATATATATATATATATATATATATATATATAAAATATTTGTTCGCTCAATAACGCCCTGACGACGACTGACAATCTTGCTGCAGCAATGTATCTCCTGTATCAGACTCCTCACTGACGCAAATCGGCTTATATCCTCGTCATTATTTAGGCGTCATAAAAGTTTTTGCTACTTCTACTGTCTATAATAAAGAAATACATATATATTGGTTATTTTTTTACACAGAGTATGGTGACTTAATAACTTTTCAGAGTCTTTTGTAACGATAGTGTTGCCCGGCATGCTAGAGTAACGTTTTCATTGACAAAAACCCTCAAACAGAGTAAAAGGAAGACTTTGTGGCATCTGGCAGCGGAAATTGAAGCAACATTCCTAATTCGATGTTTATTGCGAGTTTTGACGGCTGTATTACTGTCCACCTTGATATTGATTTTTTTTTTATTGATATGCAATGTAACGACAAACTTTTCTGATTCCTTTCTTCTCTTCCTGATCACGAGCTTCACGCTTTCATTTCCGGTCCTATAACCGTCCTTTACACTCTAAAAACTAAGGGAGTGCCGGGCACTCTCTTTGAGGGAGTAGCTGCTTGTCCCATATTTCACTCTCTTTTCGAGAGTAGATCGACCCTCTTTGAGAGAGAGTAGGTCAACTCCTCCTGACGGAGTTTTGTTACTCCACCGCAAGGGATTGCTAGTACTCTTCCGCAGAGTGATAATACTCTTCCCACAGGGAGTGCTAGTACTCTTCCGCAGAGTGCTAATACTCTCCCCGCAGGGTTAATAGTACACCGCCAGACCGAGTACTTCTACTCCCCCAAACAGAGTGCTTGTACTCCTTCAGAACAGAGTGCTAGTACTCTTCCCAATACCCTCTTAGCCAAGTCCTGGTCACGCATGCAGGCAGGAAATCAGATCAAATTAGGGCCGCTGATATACTGTTCCCTAGGCGGCTCCTCAGAGACACTGGCCCGATTCCAAGCGGCCTTCAGAATAGGCGTGAGCAAAGTTATGCAGGATTTTAAAGTCATTTTTTCCTGGCTATTTTCTGCCTACCGTGAGGCGTGACTGCTCTGAAGCCGCCTATGCGTATGCGTCAAGAACGCCACTGAGGAGAAAAAAAAGCGAATTAACACTTAATCTGCAAATATCTTCGCAAATTTCACAATCTGGAGTCACACAATCTAATTAGAATACAATTGTCAAGGGAATCACTTATCAAGAATCACAATGCTCTATACATCACGTGAATTCGAACCCGCGTACACTCGCATTTGTACAATTCAAAACACACATCATAACCATTACACCACAGCGCCGCCACGCCCAGTTGTGTTCTTTTAGAGGTTATATATATACCAAACGTATTTGATGAATCGGCTGTGGTGGGTGGGGTTTCTCTGCAGTGTGCTGTGCTGTTGTGTACTGGAATACGTGTGCGTTTGCGTCATTTCCATTCCTTGCTACGACTACCGAAGGAAGACAACGTGGACGACAACGTGAGAACTATTCACGGCTTGTCGTCACCGCAGGAAAATAACAAATGTGCCGTTCAGCTCATGATCGAGTGCTTCTCCAGTCCATGTTCTCCAAAATACGCGGATACAAAGTATTGCGCCAACCATCCACGTATGTGAATTTAATTCGCGCGTATACTGGTGAACAACTGCGACGCCAGTACCGGGCATTTCGACGTGCCTCACGCTGCCGTGTAGGCGTTCTTTTCAAGTGCATTAGTTAAGAGTTTGGTTCAGTCCGCTGTGAGCTGTTGTCCTGCATTAGCAGCGGATCGTTAGCGTTTTGAAGCGCATGCATTCCAGCATTTGGAGACTGCTTATGCCGATAGCCGCGTCAAATGCATTGGCACGCATGTTTAAATGACTAATGTGTGCACTTGTTACGCGTGCACTGCTCGTATCCTGTGGCAGTGCTCGTTCTAAAAGCTTCGAAGACCATCTACACTCATGCGTGTGTTCAATTTATATATGCACAGGATGGACTTGCCGGCTAGTTGGTTGAGCATTTAGAAGAAACAGCGCAACACAAGGACGACGCAAAAACATGCCACACCACGAAGCGCTGGTGTGGTTGATGCTTTTTTTCGTCCTTGTGTTTGCGCTGTTTCTTCTTCCACGATACACGCACACCACAGGTACGCGAAAGTTTAGGAGCATAAGTGGTTAACTCTGTTTTCCCCGTTTTCTCTCAGTGTCAATGGCACAGTGCGTTGCCCGGAATTGTGCACGCTTACCCCCATATGCAGAAATGCATCATAACTTGAAGCCCATGCTTGACTTGATCTAAACGACGCAAGTCGTGAACGCACCAAAAGAAAGGCAGTGAGCTTCTTGGGGGACGTTCGCACCAGGCGTCGTTTATATCAAGTCAAGCATGAGCTTTGTATTAAGATACATTTCTGAATACGGGGGCTAGACATCTGCTTCTTCCAGAAAATGTCGAAGAAACGCCCGCCAAAACCAGGCACATTCGTAAACTTAACTAGGCAATACGAAGCTCCATAGAAAAAAAGAAGAGTGGTATTAAAAGCTTTCAGTATTTTTCTTTACTCCAAAATAGTTGCGCTCTCGTGGCTTCACTGTAAAGAGATAGTGCAGCGTTAGCTAGAAAGCATGAATTTCCTAACTCCATGCCAAAATAAGCTTGTAAAATTATTTAGGTGCTAGAATCCAGGGTTTGTAGCGATCCTTGAAAATCCTTTATTTCTATAATGCCATGTTCAAGGCATTGAAAACCCTTGAATTTTTAGAAGTACTGGAAAGTCCTTAAACTTGTACACTTGGCTAGACTTAGCAGACATTGCCAAGCGCTTTTTTCCCCTTCTGTGACACTCTTTCGCATGTCACAGAAAATTGTCTCTGGAGGTAATAGAAGGAAAGCGACATCCTTAAAGTTGAAATTACAAAGGAGCTGCAGATACCAGTTTTATGCACATGGAACCGGCGACAAATGTGCTTGGAGGAGCAGAAGCAGGAAGCTCAACAGTTGAGGCATTCGAAGAGAAGCCGTGAAGAGTAAATTGAGAGCGACAGACACAATAAAAAGAATTTAGAAATGACTATTGCTTATTTGATGGTGAAAAAAGCTGAGGCAACAGATGACATCACATACACTGTCAAACCAAACAGTATTCAAAAACTGCAAATGTTGCAGGTCCAAGTAGTTAATTGTGCTATTGCAGAAAAACTTTGAGCGCTTTCTTGAAATGCTTCCTTGTGTGCGTTTAGTGGTGGTTGGTGAAAGGCAAATTAGCAGTCTTTCAAATGTTTGAAATCACTGAAATGCGATTTGTTTTGTTTTCTTTTGTTTGCATTAAAGCTAACGGTGTTCTTGAACAAGTTATTGCCTGTCCAAACTACTACACACATTGCACGAGGTCCTTGAAGTTACTGTGTCGGGGCCTCGAAAGCCCTTGAAAACCATTGAATTTTTTTCTTCAATATTGCTACGAACCCAGTAGAACAACTGTCATGGAGTAAAAACCTTGGCTGAACAGGGGCTTATACGCAGAGCACAGGAAGACTAGAAAACCAGTAGTAGGCATGGAGGGCCCTGAAAAAAATGTGCCACATCCGCTCGTCTGCCTTATGTTTCTGCACCGACTGTCGCATTTTTAATAGAAGTGCACTTTCTGTTCTACTCCAATAAACGCAACATTACGAACTCCAGTGTGGGGCAGTCCTTCAGCCAGTGCAGAACTTTTTCTGTACATCCGAGTCAGCTCTGTCATTTTTCCAGCATTGTAGTACAAGGTTTGTTAAACTGGTTTAGCAGAATATGAGCAGTATACTCTTAAATTAGCTGTTTATTTGTATGCACAAGTGCAGGTCCTCAGTTTGGTTGCATGACAAATTGCCATACCTCAATAGATACAAGAAACAATTTTATTACAGTTTAATAAAAACCAAACAGTAATAATCACAACAATATAATGACATACATTTCTTTTGGTACGTATACAGCCCATGTCTTGGCAGTGTATAAATTCAACTATACACCGCAAGTACTGTGTCCTGACCACTATTATTCACATGTGTAAAACCATCACAGCAATTCAACAAATATCACAGTAATTAGTGACATACACTTTGTAACTGCTTTACATGAGCATAATGTATACAAATGGTCCCTGTGTACCTACAAATGACTAGTGCCACCCGAGTACTATTACTCACTGGTGTAAAACCAACAAAGCAGTCCTTTAAAAAATATCACAGCGCTTAGTGACGTACATGCTGTAACTCCCTTGTAGAAACTTAATACAAACACGTGAGGACACAGAAAGCTAGCAGTGGGCATACATGGGAATACCACCGCCTCAATACTAATTCACAAGTTTAAAACCAACCAAGCAGTTCTTTAAAGAATATCACAATGCTTAGTGACATACATTTTCTAACTAGCTTATATAAGCTTTATACAAACATGAGAACATACACAAAGCTAGCGGTGCACCCGCATAGAAGTGCGGCCATCTGAACACGATTATTTGCAAGTGTAAGCTCAACAGAAAAGTTCGTTATAGTGATGCACATTTTGTAACTGCCTTATACAAGCTTAGTGCAAGCACAAGAATGCAGAAAAATATAAATTAAAAACTTGCTCTATGCATACACAAACAGGTCAACACAAATGGTAAACACCGCTTTGAAGACAAATGTGACTGTGGCAAAGCGCAGTGCTGTGCCGGTTGAAATTGCCACCCACAAAAGTATTGAGCAATGCTTAAACCACAGGCAATAAAGTGCTGAAAGACTGCGTCTCTAACGTAACTATTTTAATTCAAATTTCTTGAATATAGGGCTCGCTTGCAGATAAGGCATCTGATCCAACTGACCTGATTTTACACCTGCTACATGCATACAATGCACTCAGATATAACTGGTAATAATAATTATAAAAGGCATTTAAAAACTTGATAATATGATGAAGATGCATGACTAGAAAAGTTCTGTCCCCCTTGTACTTATTAAAAAGCTGTAAGTACGACACATGTTCTTTTTTTCCTCAATTTTTGCATTAATGGACAGCCGGGAACCTCGAACCGACACAAAAAAAAAAGATACTGCTATGTTAATAGTATTATGAATAATTTTTTGTGAAAGCTTTTTTACAGACAAGTGGCAGTCTCGTTTCTGGAGGTTGAGCTGTATCTTGCAAAATACCTTGAAAAGTGGTCACATGGGAGCATGACACTATATCATAATGTTAGTTTCAGTTGACTCTCTTGCCCTACAAGTCGCTGCTCACTGTGGCCAGTGATGCAACAGCAGTGTCTGTGTGATTTTCATCACACTTCTGTCCTATGCCATTCTTACCAGAGTTGGCGGCACATAGATACCCAAATTTCGATAGTGTTGCTTTCTCAGGTGGTTGCTTTTGATTTGCTCAATATCAGTTGGCACTTCAGCTGCATCAAACTTCTTTTTTACCTCTTCAACAACAACATCAACAACAATCTTATGACACCTGTGTTGTCCTTCTAGTTGCCTACAAAGACCAGTCAATCTAGCAACAACACTGACAGTCTCTACTATCTTGTAATGGGGGAGAGGTGTGTCCCACCATGTGTTCCACATTGTTGTCACTATGTGGGCTGGCTGGGGAGGCAACAACTGTAATATGTTTGCATTTGCATATATTAAAGTGATACTTGTACTGTGTTATAACACCTAACTTAGTCTTGCACTTGCTGCACAATAACACTGGCTCACAGTCGTGGTGAAAAGCTCTTGTATGTTGAGCAAATGGGTTGTATCCACTACAAAAAAAGTCAGTGATAGCACACATGTTGCTCTACCAGGCCTGGTGTGGTTCCTTCTGACACTGCTGCTGATGCTGACGCGCTGCTGCTTGCCTCGTACACTGTTGCAGCTGCAGTAGACATGGCGGTCTCTGTATCTATTGCTGCCGTGTCATCTGTCATGGTAACTTCCAAGTGGTATCGGGCTCACTTCTGCAACAGAGATGTTGTTTGCCCCTTGAGGGCTCTCATGATCAGGGCCAATAATTTCGTAGGCATTGTCTCCTGCATCGAAGAACCAATAAGAACAGCATGAATTAATAAACATAGCTCTAAAAAGTACGGACATCAAGACTTAACCACGAGCTTTGCACATAAGTGACCGGGCTTAATGAATAATACTTGCAGGAGGAGTTACACAATTGTTTGTGTATATTACAGTAAAGCCTCATCAGAAGATATTCAAGAGGCACGGGAAACATGTCTCTCGAAACCAAAAATTTTGAGACACAGAGGAGCCAGACTAGATCACTTTATTATGCATCATCACTAAAGTATGTTTTGATATATCTGAAGGAATAAATGCTCAGGGTGGCTTAAAGGGCCCCTAAACCACTTCTCGACATTTTTTGAACATTTCAAGTAAACACGCGTATCGAAATCAGAATGCCGTCACGATCGACGCAGCCAAATGCCAGAGTGCGTAGCACTGCCGGAGCACCACAATATGAAGAAAATGACCCCGTGCGCCTCTCTGGACCTATCCTGCACCCCCCAGTTTGTCCTGACGTCACCAGGCTGTCTCTGATGATGTCACCAGTTTCCGGTGCTGTCGATTGGTCAAACGAAAGTGTACGACTGCCGGCAAGGCCTGCAAGCAAATACACACACTCCTTCTTCCTCGTCGCGTTGCGCGCGATGCCATTGTGGGCAGCCAATGGGGGCAAAGAACAGAAACTCCAACAGAAGAGTCTCCCTATAAGGCTCTTCAACACGAGTCACCATACAGTTCCGTTGTATTAGCGCCACCCCTCGCAGGACGACGGGCCAGCGCGGCAGCAACAGAGCTCGTTGGTGTTGGCCTGTCCCGTAACATTTGGAGGTGTACTAGGCAAGGAAAAGACGATACTGTCCATATGGCATGTACCAGGTGAAAGAGTAAAATGAGGGGGGACTACTTTTCGATAATCAAACACACGTAGCTCCACTATTACTGCACCGTTTCGAAAAATTCTCGTGGCTACCTGTTCATTGCCTTATTGTGTAGAACTGCAACACCGCAACTAAATTTCAACCTCGGTGGTTTAGGGGCCCTTTAAAGAAGACATTCACAGCTTTTTAGTGACTGTAGATTGTGTTAGCTTTCTTCCCAACTTCTGGAATTTAAACACTTCACTTTGCAAGCCTTGTTGCTCGCAGTACCTTTGAGGTGCTCTTAGACGCTCGTCAGCTTCAACTGCTGACACTTTCTGCCCTGCACTGTCCTCGTTGCCCTCCTTTTCTGGTTCATGCTAAAAGAGACATGCGCGATTGACTTGTGTAAGGATTGCGTGATCTTTACGCCCTTCGGAGCACACAAGGTGCACAAAGTGAATGTGTCTGGGTTGTGGCCCTTCGAAGTAGTGAATACTTAAAAAGTCATCCTTAGTAACAAAGGTGTCTCTTGTATACAGTATTGTTAACGTGGCAAACATCGGAAAACCAACCAAACCATTTTCAGATGTCTCTTACAACCAAGTGCATCTTGTAATGAGATTCTACTGTACTGAATATTTTTCAACTATGGATCATCTGCATGTACATATAGTCACAAAGACATGTTGTGTGGAATGGCGAATCGGGAAACAGTTCGTTCTCTTACTTACTTTTTGTCCCTAACATAAGCAGCTGATAACAATATGATAAAAAAGCAGGCAATGAGGCTAGAATGGAACATAATCCTTCAGCTCTAAACAGTTTTTTGGGCCCACATCATTCCCTCATATGACATAAGGAAACAACTTGATTGCAGTAATGGCTGCATGTGATCTGAGTTGATTGAAACAAACTATACGTAAGGTTGTCCTGTATGTAATTTTATCAGAGTGCTTTTTAGATGTCCTGCTGGTGATCCTGGCTGCGCGATGCTTCTCATGCTTTTTGGCACGATTCCTTTTTTCCACTCCACTTTTTTTTTTTCAGATTTTCTCCCCTTTCCCTTCCCCCTTGTGTAAAATAGCACACTTGAAGTATCAAATCTGTTGAACTAACGTGTGTATCAAACCTGTTAACATGTGTGCTTCTCTGTGGTCTGTGTTGTATTTTTGCACTGCACAATTCAATTCAAGATGAAAGATGGAACGTCCCTGCCTTTAGTTTAATTGTGTGTGTGTGTGTGTGTGTGTGTGTGTGTGTGTGTGTGTGTGTGTGTGTGTGTGTGTGTGTGTGTGTGTGTGTGTGTGTGTGTGTGTGTGTGTGTGTGTGTGTGTGTGTGTGTGTGTGTGTGTGTGTGTGTGTGTGTGTGTGTGTGTGTGTGTGTGTGTGTGTGTGTGTGTGTGTGTGTGTGTGTGTGTGTGTGTGTGTGTGTGTGTGTGTGTGTGTGTGTGTGTGTGTGTGTGTGTGTGTGTGTGTGTGTGTGTGTGTGTGTGTGTGTGTGTGTGTGTGTGTGTGTGTGTGTGTGTGTGTGTGTGTGTGTGTGTGTGTGTGTGTGTGTGTGTGTGTGTGTGTGTGTGTGTGTGTGTGTGTGTGTGTGTGTGTGTGTGTGTGTGTGTGTGTGTGTGTGTGTGTGTGTGTGTGCGTGCGTGCGTGCGTGCGTGCGTGCGTGCGTGCGTGCGTGCGTGCGTGCGTGCGTGCGTGCGTGCGTGCGTGCGTGCGTGCGTGCGTGCGTGCGTGCGTGCGTGCGTGTGTGCGTGTGTGTGTGTGTGTGTGTGTGTGTGTGTGTGTGTGTGTGTGTGTCATGTTTTGAAATATATGTACATTCAGGAGTGCCTGCATGCCCTTCTCTCCTGCTCCAGTGACGAAAAGGAGAGCCTGTTTATGTACCATAGTAAAAAATTCAAAGGTTTTCACTGTGCCCATTACATCCCTTATCATATGGATCTGTCACAATACAGAGTAGCAGTGGTCCATAATACTAGCCCATCCCAACATAATTATAAATTAACACATACCGACATGCTGCGAAACAGCTGTTGCAAAGCCGCTGGTGAAGGCAATTTCCGCAGCACTGCAGTGGTACAGCCGAGTTCCACCTGTACAGTGACAAATCCATATGCGTGTTAGCAACTCAGTAGTTGCTGATGGTTTCATAAGCTTTACACTACACAATAAAGTAATCTAGACAACTTTGTTGGAACAAATGCACATAATTAGGACACCACTTAAACACTAACACGATTAATTGCCCCCAATCTCTCACTCACTAAGGGATAATACTACTGAAACATCGGTGGAGAGCTCAGATTAACACAGCCCATAAAGGACAAGCGTTCTTTGAGGAAAACAGCTATAACAGCGGTTAGTTTTCTTGATCATTTTATGTGGTAGCTTTGATTTAAATGTCAAGCAGTACTATAAAATACGAAGTGCCGCATTTCTAGCAGCAGAAGGCGTCGTCAGGCTCATGGTACAACAGATTTTTGCACTGTTTGTCAGTGAGCCGACACATACAAAGAAAACCGAATTCACACATACATATACAGTGTCAAGTGCACTTCACCTTCTGAAAACGCAGCCACCAGTTCCAATGTTGCTGAAAGGAAAGGTTATATAAAGTGCGAGACTGCATGGAACTGCCACTTATGACTGTAAATGTATGGTCTGCTGATTGCAGAGGTAGTCACATGCTATTTCTAGTCTCTTTTAGAAGCATTACTAAAGAATAAATTAAAATCTATTCATAAGTCACGAATTTCATGCATCCACAGTTTGGCTAAATAACCTGTGAGAAAAAGACATGTTTACCTGGAATAGCAACCTTTTTTCCTGCTGCAAAACTTTCCTTCGAATTAATGAAATAACTTTACAGCGTAATAATATATTGTGTTGCTTGCAACTACTTGCCGGCAGTGGCGAGTTAGTGTTTATATCCGACTCATTGGGCGACAATACTGCCAAACACAAATGCTTCACGAACACAAGAACACGTCCCTCGCAGAGAATAGCAACCATATATGCCTCTGTGAGACATGATCGCACCTTTGTGGTCAAAATGTACATTAGAACGACATCACCATCTCATTAAAAAAAAAAAGCCTCCGTACAAGGCAGCCGCCAACTGCATAATGTGAAATTGCAACTGATGTCGACTTACTGGTGGCCTGTGTTTGAGTCACTTTTGGCAGTTGACTGGGTGCTGAGAAATGCACGTCCTGGGTTGTCCCTGCAAAACATACAGGGTTATGTCAAATGTTGAAAATATATATATGTCGGCATTTCATCAGTCGCAAAACAAACGAGTAAACTAATAAACAACTGTAATGTAAACAGAGTACACATCATAAGATAGGCTGTCAACTGTTAATGCATTACGCAAAAAACCTAATGCATAGGAAAGACTATATGTATACACACGAAGCTGACACACAATTTAATTCGCTGTAGGTTTTTCCGTGCAGTATATTCAAATTATTATTTCTCGTGGTTAGAGCAAAATTAGTGTAAATTACGAACTAAATTATCTACCCTGGAAACTTTTCTTCAATATGCACCTGTGCGCGCTTCGAACGAGTAGCGTTGTAAAATTTACGTACATGGCATTTAACATAGTTGCTGAACACGGATTTCCTTTGCCCTGTGTCGTGTACAGTGAGCTACATATATCTGCCCCCCCCCCCTTTTTTGTACTAGCCATACTGCGTGCCACTGCACCTATACGCACGTCAATAAACCTCACGACACAGAAATAAAAAAAGCGCCAATCACCCATGCCTGCATGTTGTAGTGGGCCTAACCTAACCAAGCATGGGCTGTTGCTTTTTATAGCAAACACAGGCACCGTGCTCATTGCAAGTATGCATCATGTCACTAAGCAAATATGCAATTTCATTGTACCACTATTTTTTTATCACATGGATATATCTGTTGAGAGGCAAGACAAAAAGCAGTCACTTCTCAGAACTAATCAGCTTTCTTAAAACACGTTTTTAACTTTTCAATGACACTTGCTGCTATGTGTTTGTCTCCAGAGAGCATACTTGATTTGACTTTCCAATCAGAGACATTACATAAATATACCATGTTAAGATGACTGCCTGGAGCACGTGAGAATTTTCATCTTCGTGTAACATACTGTATCTTGATTTTGTTGACATTTGGTCAAATGGTACACCCAATATACCCACATACTAGTTTTCTTGTCCAAATAACATGCCAATGTATTTTGATTTTTTGGCATTGGCTCCTCTGCACTACGTGAAGTCGCGCTGCACTGGCTCTTTCACATCCTCGTGTCCTTGCAGCTGCCTTCTTGCGTTATATAAAGCGGGTGCCTGAAAAATATCGTATGCAAAAGTCAACACAAGGGCATGGTGAAAAACAACATCAAGACAGTCAAGGCCATGGCAATAAAAAAGTCTTAGCTCTTAGTCTTCCTAGTGAAATGCATGCAAAACATCCAAATGACTGCAACAGTCAACTGCTAAACTAACTTCAATTTTTAGATTTAAGTAAAAAAACAAATAAACCACAGTTCATCCTTGTTTTTCATGAATGTTAGAATACTCCTGCTAATGAATAGAATATTGGTCATTTTCAGACGTCATAGGTCTGTCATGAGTCTGGTGTATCGCAAACACCACTTGTGACACATCCTAAGCACGTGCCCAGTGTGCCCCCCACCCCCACACACCATCCCTGGTTGTGCCACTGCTGAAGCCACAATTTGAGGATTATAGCTGCAAACATGATGCTCAGTAGGGATGAAAATTTTGTCCTTCAGCTCAATGGATATATGGATGTGCCTATAAAAAAGGGCAACAAGGCTTGTTATGGCATGCTTACCCACATTTCAATACTAACAAGTTCACTGCGGCCTGCATCTAAGCTTACTAAAAGGCATGAACTTATTTTCATGCATGAGGTGCGCAGTGGAGTTCATTTTTGACAGGCCCGACTACTGCTGCAGTTTGAAATCTAGCATTTTAGATTCTTGTAGGCATGTAAAAGTTGCAGTTAAACCGCAGTTATTAGTTTATTACACCAACCTATTGTTCTGTGTACGACAGACTGGTAACACGGAATTAAAGCAACATTTTATTTTGATATTTTATGTCTCTACTAAAAATATTCAAGCGATAAACACATCTTGATCTGCCATGCTATAGCAAAATGCACACATTACGCTTGTAACCCCCAGAGGAAGGCTAATTTAGCTGTTCATATGACATAACTCTGACACGCCCACTCATATTAGCAAATGCACAGGCATGTCCAAAACAATAAGCGTATGCAAAGCGCCCCTGCAATTGTAATTCCACACAGCAGCCGTTATATTCGATGCCGATGCGTAACTAGCTGCTCGACAATTCACCGAGTTCGTAGACATAAGCATCCTTTCAGTTTCGCACCGTGCACGAAAACCGCAACAGGAGACAAAACCAGACCTATAATCACACCATTTCAACATGAGCAAAAACAGTTCAGTCTTAGGGATAAACACTGTGAGAGCGATTTAGTGCGCGACGGCGACGAGCGACGGCTTCGAGCGACAAAACGGGCCGTCGCTTGAACAGATGGCTCGGTTCTGGAAATCTAGAAATCGTCGCTCGTCGCCCAGAAGTGCTATGAGCGACTAGCCAATAGCGCGAAGCCGGAACTGGATGTACATACATCGCTCAAATACTACCGATTGTCGCGCGGAACGAGCAAATGATTCAATTTTTATACGTGCAAGGATAAGAACGTACTGCAAGACCTCCGGAAATATTTTATGCTACTTTTTATAGTAAAATACATCAACGTAAATTACTAAAGCACGCGTCACGCGTGACTGCAGCCCTCATGCCGGCAACACCGGGGAGGCGTCGCTCAAAATCGTCGCTCGCACGGAGTACGACTTGTAGGCGACGAGCGAACGCGACAGCCATCTCCGTCGCGTCGCTTGTAGCTGCCGCGCGCAAGATCGCTTATATGGCGTTTATACTTTTTTCAGCATAAAACATGGATTCCTCATGCGTTTTCAGTAAGTTCAAGATAACGCGCCCAACTGACCTCTTGCAGCATGCAGCTGAATGCCTGCGGCAAAGTTTCTAACTAGCACTGGTGCTGCACGTAACTTCAGTGGTCGCAGATTCCCCCTGCGCGAGACACCGTCAAGCGCGCGGTTTATTTATAAAAAAAAGCATGCTGCCAGCAAAATGACGCCTTCTGTTATGTGATTCCTTAGTTCAACAGCGTTCCGTACACAGTAGACTACCAAACTGAATAAATTCAAACACACAAAACGCACGCTAATCACGCTCCGCATAGGCTCGGAATCACGGGCTGGTGAACTAACCATTTTAAGCGTCCTCTCGCCTGGCGTCTTATTGAACATACCATAGTTCTGGCAGCGTTTGCGATTTTTAAAGCTCTTACGGACAACGGCAAAGTGATAAAATCACATGCAGTTATCGCTACGACTGGCTTTTTCGATTGACATCGAGAGACAGCGCGTACGCCTAGTCCTTTGTCAATCGCGTCGGCTAAGCGCAGCGACGACTTCCTGGCGATAGCATGACATATACGGAGAATGTGCACCTAAGTTAGAATTCACTTACCGTGGAGGATTTGTTGTTATATCCAAGGCATGACGAACGACTGTCGTGTTTTCGTGGCTACGTGAGATGGCTGCCACGATCTCCCTCGGCTGCGCTTTGCTCGCTGAAGGATCACCTTTCTCCGTAGCTGTGTTGTTCCGCGCTCTTGAGCGCGCGCGCGCGCGGTGGAGCCACTCCGAGTGAAAAAGTAGAGCGCTCGCTACGCGTTCCTTTGAACTGCGGCGGCCTGTTCTCTTAGAAGCAAAACGATGTGTTCTTTGCTCAGCGTGCATGAATGATACATTGCCATGTTCGGGGCCAGCCACCTACAGTTGAAGCAGAAGATTACGCTACGTTTTGTTTTCTATTGCCGCAAGAGTCTCTCTTTTCTATTGTCGCAAGAGTCTTTTCACTCTCTCTCTCTGAAGGGGAGAGTGAAAAGCACATTTCACTCTCTCCTTGGTGACAGAGTGAACAATGCATTTCACTCTCCTCGACATTTTGCGAGAGTAAAACGACGCTTTGAAGAGTGAACCGGCAGCTTCACTCCTGCGATACCCTTCCTAGTTTTTAGAGTGTAGCAGTGGGAGTGCAATCACACCAAAAATGCATCGCCATTTCAGTTAGGTGTCCTTACATGTTTTTTTTTTTCTTTTATCTTAAAAAATGTAGAGAATTAGGCTATCTGCCAATTCCTTCCGGCATTTCCTCTCCTGTTCAATGTTACTTATTATGGGGATGACTCATTCTTTGGCAACACACGCATTGGAAGGGAAAAGCGGCCTATACGGATAAGTATTGCATGTTGCTATCGGTCAACCGTGACGCCTGACGAAGAGTTGAAAACTGTGGACCTGAATAAAGCTACTCTCTCACTAATTGGTAGTGTTCTTTTTTTTTGCCCCTTAGCACAGTCACATTTGAGGGATTTTGTTCGATTAATTAAAGTACAGGCATAATAGCGTTAAGCTTCGAAGCACTTTCACGCTATGTCCGCCAGTATTTTTTCGAGCTTGAACAGATTCGCAATACTTGGAGGGACGTTAGAGTTATTATTCTGAACGGTTTTGCTCATATCTACTTGTATCAACGATATATAGCACCGAAGAAGCCCTTTGAAATTATTCACAGTTCAAAAGCTGATGACTTCGGCACTGCCATTATTATGAAATATTTTGTTTTGTTTGTGCCATCCGACGTTCCCTTGCATCGCATATGTTGTCTGACGTTTGCTTACACGGAAACCCAATTATAAACATGGTCAGTTACATGCAAGCACTCGACATGCAACAAGACTGCAAGCCTGCAACAAGACTTGCACCAAGAATCCTTAGTGCCGACTACGGTAGGCTTGGTTATAGAGAGAAAGTTTTCGATGAGAAGCATGTAGAAGCATATGCCTCAGTTGTACAAGACGATGTTAAAGGTCCCTTACAGCAATGCATTAGGAAAGCTTAGGAGCAAAACAACATTACTGGGTATGTAGGATGCCAAGATACGGCACAATCTAAGTTCTTTTCGTAGCATTTAAGTGGCATGAGACACGAAACAGATCACCCCTTCACCTATCAGCTTTATCAAGAACGTCGAGAAAGTGAAAAAGTTGTTAAATTTAATTGACTCGAGCGCTCTGGTTTAGTGTGGAAGCGCTAAGGCTGGTCTAAACAATAAAGCTGTATTAAACGGCACATTTGACTTCTAAAACGATACTCGGCAGCCTGTTGGAATGAAATTCATCTGAGATGCTTAATATTCGCTTGCTTTTAATATTTATGTTTAATTGCCCATTGAGTTTTTTTTTTATTAGCTGTGGACAAACGGTGAAGGCAGGCTACATTAGGGACACCTATCCAAAGCCAGCGAAAAGGAATTGACGCTACAGTTTTCACCTTTTGTCACAGACAAATGTACACCCTCAGAAAAAATAAATGCAGAAAGCTAAGTCGGCTGACTTGTTGAGCGAAAAAAAATTTAATTATGGGGTTTTACGTGCCAAAACCACTTTCTGATTATGAGGTACGCCGTAGTGGAGGACTCCAGAAATTTCGACCACCTGGGGTTCTTTAACGTGCACCTAAATCTAAGTACACGGGTGTTTTCGCAATTCGCCCCCATCTGAATGCCGCCGCCGTGGCCGGGATTCGATTCCGCGACCTCGTGCTCAGCAGCGCAACACCATAGCCCCTGAGCAACCACGGCGGGACTTGTTGAGGGAGGGTTTTTTTTTTTCTTTTACATAGTGACGTTAATATGGTTCCAGCTGGTTAAAAAAACGCGAACACAAGTAAAAGGAAGTAGACGGAACAAAGCTGGACTTACAGCTATAGGGGCCGTATAACGTAGAACTATTCCAATTTGTTGTGATTCCAATCTCCTGACGCGAAACTTACGTAAGCGCCGACGCAAGCATCGCGCGGTGACTCACAGCGTTGTCAGAACAAGCCAATGAAACAGTGCTGATTTGCAAGAGGTGACTTTTTTATTATTATTATGAAATGTATTTAAGGAGAGGTTGGTGCCTATGTATGGCGCCGGCTACTACTCTTCTTTTACGTGAAAGCTATCGTCGGGAAGTTGTTAACAATCACAAAACTGGACTAATAAACACATGAACGAACATTCACGTATTAAGAGGAAGCTTTAGCTCGGGCCCAACTCCGACGCGGCCTATTCAAATACATGTAAAACGCAAAAACGTTTTTATGAGATAACCCCTGGACCGATTTTGATGAAATTTGTTGCATTTGAAAGAGAAAGTTAAATTCTAGTGACTGTTGGAAGCGGAATTTCGATTTAGGGCTTGAATTTTCTTAAAACGATTTTCAAATATTTGACCGTTTGAAAAAAATAGAAGCACGAAGTTTACAAATTCATAGCTCTGCATCAAAAACTGATATCGCGGTTCTGTAAACGGCATCCATTCGATCATTCAAAGCGGACAAAATCAATGTGTCATTTTGCATCTTACGTGAATTTGTTACGTTGGTTACAACGGTTTTACAAAAGTTGCATTTCCCTATGATTAAATTTTTTTATTTTCATGTGTCACATATCAATTTTGTCCGCTTTAGATGTACTATTAGATGCAATTCACAGAATTGTATTATCATTTTTAGTTGTTTAGTTACGGAGTTGTAAACTTGATAGTTTCGTTTTTTGAAAATTTTCAATTTTTGCCAATTTTTAATAAAACATTGACGACCTAACTAAAAAATTCGAAACCAACAGTCACTAGATTTTAAGTTTGTCTTTTAAATGCAACAAACATCGTCAAATTTGGTGCAGTGGTTGCCGAGAAAAACGAATTCTCCTTTTACATGTATTTAGATAGGGGCACTCGAGCTAAAGCTTCCTCTTAAGCCTTGGAACTCCAATATAAATAAATGCTCGCACAACAGAAGAGTTCACATAACATAAATACTGACAAAACCGAAGTGCTCACAGGCAACACGTTAGTTCATACAGCATAAATGTTCATAAATCGAATATGTTCACACAAAAGATGTTAGGCACTTGCGAATTAGGTCCCGCTTCAACGTAGCACTCTAAATACAATACAAACACAAATGCTACATGAACACGAAGACACAATGTACATGTAAATAATGGTGCCTGTTAATAATAACAATGCGAGCAATAACTGTTGTATGACTTAGTATTTTCGTAATATTTTTATTGCTCCAAAAATTGCACTATGGCGCGCGTAGCGATGTTTTGAAGTTTTTCTGTTGGCCATGGACCTAAATTTTTTCCTAAGGATAGTGGCGGTCTAACTAAGCCATGTAGTTTATCCGAAAGGTTCTTAAGATCATGAGTTTTACAGTGTAGGAGAAGGTGTTTTATGTCATCTTCAGCCTCTTCACGTGAGCATGTAGCACTGTTACTTTTTGTTGTCTTATACAGGAAGCTTTTAGTGGTTTGTTAGTGGAAGCTTTTAGTGGATCTGTTGAAACCACAAACTGTGGTTTCAACAGATCGACAAATTTTAAACGGAATATTGAATTCTGTTCCAGGATCTATATTATATGATTGAGAGTTATGCGCATAATTTATGAACCAAGCTTTCTTGGACAATCTAAGCATAGTTTGTTCAATGGACATCGCGCATCACTCGCCGCAAGAGGAAGTAGTGATAATTCATTCGCTTGATGTACTGCACGTGCCATGTGATCAACTGTTACATTTACTGTGATTTTACAGTGACTTGGAATCCACTGGAAGTTATGTCGTGTTGTAGATCTTTTTCTTAAGCTGATTTCATTTAAGCACAGCAATGATGCTTGTGAGTCGCTCAGAAGTACCCAGCAAGGAGATTCTGACTGCTGGCATACATGACGTAATACAGAAAGTATTGCGTAAAGTGCTGCCGTTGTGGACGTTGTAAATTCGCAAAGCTTATAAGCTTTTTTCTCTTGGTATGCAAGTATATAATACGCAGGTGTAGGGCTTTGTTTCCAGCATGATTCATCTGCATAGACGTGAACGCGATCTACGTACTTAGTGTAAAGGTGTGATAAAGTTAATTGCTTTGTCACAACTACAGGTATATCACATCTGTGACCTACTCCAGGAATTAAATTGACTATTTCTCGAATTCCCAGTCGCCATGGGGGATGAGTTGCGCAAATAGGCCAGTATTCATTTGTAAGCTCGCAATAAGTATTTGCACCGCCGTACTTCTTCATTTATGCATGCAGCGATTCTGTCCTGACGGTCTTGACACAGTGGATGATTAGCGCGTTGTGTTGCCAAACGAAAACAGTGACGACAAGTTTCCGTAAATCTTAGTGCATGAAAAGTTAATTGGCAGGACTCAGCAATTACCAAAGCACTAGCATATGCACGCGGAATGCCAAAACATATGCGTAAGGCGTCTGGCCAGCAGTCTGAATTGTTTCCCCTATGATTACAGGGTATTCTAATGTCGCTTTTGTTTGGTGTAAAGGAAATAGCGTTGCCTTACTTGACATGTTTTTCTAATCCAGTGGGCTGACCAGAGGCGAGGAGCCTGCAGAAGAGGAGAGGGTTTCGGTGGGGCCTGGCTTGCGCAGTGAAAGTAGATAACTGGATGAGGAGGATACTGCTGGCGCATACGATTGGCCCACTTCCACTTCCTTAGGTTTCTGTGTTTGGCAGAAAACAGCAGCGGCGGGCAATGTAAGGTTGAAAATGCAGCTAAAACGGACCCTCAGCGACAAAAATTTGACAGAGCGCTGTCGCATACGTGCCGTAAGAGCGTGACAACGTTATGTATACTCTCATGCAAAAAGAAAATTAAAAAGTGGAACTCAATCTATTCTCCTTGGCAGCTCTGAACAGCCAGTGCCTGAGCGATCGGTGGGCAGACATATTCTATTCATTGCAGAACAGGGAAGTCTCCCGCTATTCCGAAAAATGTTCAGTTTTCTTCAGCATATTAATGCCGAACAAAACAGCGTACACGTCACTTTGATGCGATGAGCTGCGTTGGCGATTTTGTGACGTCGCGCTAAATACAAATGTAGTAGGTGCAACTCGAAAACATTTATTCCATTGCGGAGAGCTGATGGAGAAACAGGCGTAGAATCGGAAAGAATAATTTCTTTCTTTTGTTCGGTTTAAATAAGCATAATCAATGCGTATATGTCACACGAGATGAGGAGCTTTGGTGGTTTATCGAAGAGGGAGTGGCCGGAAAAAAATTTTACCAGTCTTGGAGGGTTGACTGCATAAATGGAATAGAAAAGTTTGGAATAGATTTACTTTATAGTGCCCTAGGTTTTTGATGAAAAAACAATCCCACTGATCGCTGCCACGAATGCGAATCACGAATTAAACAACAACGAAGCACCTGCTTAGCTTCGTGTCTTTAGTGTTTCGTTTAAATATTCGAATTCTTTAACAGTAAGTTGGACAAACTGTTCACTTACGCCAAAGTCTGTGACCGATATCGTGATCGAAAACGCTGCATCTGACTTCCTTTACAATGTAGTTGAGTCTCTACCCCCATCTATAAATCGAAAAGTATGGCCTGCAGCCACACCTCTTGTATTGTAGGGACAGATTTTCTCCTCTTCCCGGTTGAAGCAGCGTGCGAATTTACAAATCTTTTTGTTCATAAGTGCTCTCCACCATTGGCCGGCCCCTGTATAGCTAATAATACGTCCAACATTGACATTGGCTGGCATCGTTTCTTACGAGCAATTTTAGCGTAAGACCGTTTTTGTGAATTCAGGCCCAACCTCCGGTGCTCACGCAACGGCTCATTGATACAGCGACTTGTTTAGCATAGGCTGAATGCTACGTAGCGACGTAGCATAGGCCGCATGACAGGAGAGTAATATAGACCACTAAAGGTGAAGGGGCTGGTTTTCACAGTAAAAAAAGAAACCGTTGTAAATCAAGCTTAGTTCCATCTGCTAGAAGCAACCAAGCAAACTCGAAGAAAAAACTGCGGAGGATGGCATCCCGTATGCACACAAATTAAGAAACAAATATTTGCGCCGTGTCTGCGATATAAACACTGTTATACCAACAATTGATATGTACGCTTGATTATTGCTTGAATGGCACTCCTAGCAGTGCAAAGTTATTGAGCTCAGTTTCATGCCCGTAGTGGAAAGGAGCGTTGAAGATTCTAGATCCTCCATCTGATGCAGATAACGTATTTACTCGTTTTTTTTTTCTATGGTAAAGCGCAGGCGCAATCATTAGGGTAGTTTCCGGGTCATTTCACATTGACTCACTCACAATGAACACGAAAAGCATCAGGTAAAGTATAAGAGCCAACGGTAGCTTTAAATGCAGGCGCGTAAAGAATGGAACAATAAATTGATTTCAAAGACAGGTTATTTTATTGTGCGTGTGTGTCGGCTCTTCCTGTTTGTGACACTTGCGTAGCATGCGGAACAATGTAAGCCACACAACTGATCGCAATATAGCCGCCAGACACGAGCGCCAAGAAACGAAAGATGCCTTCAATCGAACGAGTGTCTCTCTTCCGTTCTGGAACCAGCCAAGCGTAAAGATCTCAAATCCATTCTTTGCAGCCCTTCTAAGGAAAAGAAAAATAACGATGCCAGAAGAAAAAGAAAGGACAGCATACCTGTACAGGAATTGAGGCAGGACGGTTCGAAACACTGTACGTGGCCAAACGATGCATGGTCATGAATTTCGTTGTAACCTAACGAGGAATAACTTCTTTTTCTTCCTTCCTTCCCTTCTTTCTTTCTTTCTTTCTTTCTTTCTTTCTCTCTCTCTCTCTCTCTTTCTCTCTCCTTATCTATCTATCTCTCTCTCTCTCTCTTATGTGCCTCCTCGTTTAGGTTTATCTGTATTATGGGGAAACATTCATATTCGTTGGTTTTATTTTTTTAAGTGCAGGTCCGGGGAAGCATGCTTTAATGCCGTTCGTGTGCACTTGCTCTTCTCTTCTCCGAATCCTTGCCTTTTTTTGCTCGAGGAGCTGATATCCCCACGAGAATCGAGAATACTGAGCAGGGGGAGCTTTTCGAAGGTTTCTCGACGTCAGAGCATCATAGCGTGCTCATCAGTGGCCAAACTTCTAAAACGTCACATTTAACACACAACAACGAAATAGCCCGCCTTCTTTGAGTTTAGCGCTTAGTGGTTTCTAAAGGGCAATCCTGCCAACGCAAATAGTGAAGGTGATTTGCGAACCCTATACACATACGTTCCCCTTTATTTGGTAATGTTGGCGGGGAACGACTGTCGGCTACTAATTTTATATCAGTATTAAAGCCGGGATAATTCGATTGCATTTCAATTCTGCTTATTCCTTTTTTATGGGGGCGGAGGATGGAATTGAAGTGCTAGCAAGCCAACGGCGGCACCGAAATTACCATAAATAAAGCACAATCTTGAGCTACGGATACCCAGCCAGGAATAGCGTCGAGCATAACGAATCCTTATTAATGCAGCCCTAAGTATTTTTACGCCATTCATTCGCAGCCATACGCCCTACTCTCGGCACAAGAACGCGATCAGTGATAACAGCTTTACCGCAATGTTTCTGATCGCAGTTCGCCGGGAACGAGCAGTGTAGAAATTATTTTCCGCTACTCCAACAACTAAGGCGTAACTTTTCACGATTCTCTCCGCAATGAAGTTTATATTTGGCCACAAAAGACACCATGTCAATGGTTATTACTGCGCACTTTCCAACGTCGCGAATCTATTTAAAAAATAAGAAAGCATCGAGTCCCGCACACGGAATGGTACTTTGGTGTACCAGATACAAAAGCCTTACACCATACCAAAAAAGCAATGATTTAGTACTCTACCCAGTCGCAAGCAAATGCGCAATTAAAGCGTGGCACATTTAAAGAAATGTGTTTGGTCTTTACCTTTGTCAAGAAAGGATGTACATCGGGCTGTTAACTCTTGGTTTACTAGCGGGGCTCAATATTCGGCATTACTCAGGATGGATTCACTTATGAGGTTGACCATACTGACCAACGCCAGTAGTGCTACTCAGCAGTAATACATAGATTACGACTCGGCACAAGCGCACATAAACTGCTCCTCATACAGGATATGAAAAAGTTAACAGTGCAATTTGTTTCGGCTAACAACCGGATACACTTTGTCTTACACTGTAGCAAATACTCAGCTTCCAGCCAAAAGTCGTCAAGACAACTGCAGATTATTTAAATGAGGCTGCTGTAGTTGAATAAACTCTTTGAATTCACAGGAACTCGTTCTCGAGCGCTTTCTTGCATCGCTGTTGCTCTGGTCTTCTTAGGCTGTCTCCATTTTCACTGCACATCGGAAGAGAATAGTAGTCAGCGATTTTAAACAAGTATCCAACACCTGCTTACATAAATATATTTAAAGCAAAACACCGAGTCATCTATTAACTAGAAAGGCTTTTCTTTGAGCAAAAATTTCATGAATGAGTCAGTGGATTTCTTATGAATGTGAAATTATTCGAAAAAGCGTAAAAAATTTTACGAAATGTGAATTGACGCAGCTACTCTTCGTCCCTGGAACGGTATATTGTCTAAGTGTGTTCATGCTTGAATCCTCCATACGTCTCTTGTTAACCTTAGTTTTGCGTCAAGAAAGAACTAGTGTGACACGATGCGACGTTCAATTAAGAAGAAATTAGAAATACAGTTTTCCTAATGATCATGTATCACTGATTACCTAAGCTCACACTTTATATTATACGTTTCAGGCGCATCGTAATATAAAGTCAATCTCTATATTGAAAGTCACTGGAGCGTAAGGTAAGGCCCGAATGATTCAGGCGTTATAATAAATATAAGACCATCTCTTAGAGAAAAAGGCGCCTTGCTGTCTTTGATAAGCTTGAAACATATTTACTGATATTACTAGGAGAACCGATGTACGGCAACGTCTAAATTATCGTGAGTGTGTTTGAAGCTGGGGATGATAAGAACAAAGTATGATTAGGTGAGGGTAATTGGTATATTATTGAAACTGTAAGGCCCATTCGTAAAGCGATGTGCATCCGCACAAATGCCTAATGTCACCATAATTGCTTTCGCACGCTTCGAATCACAAAAAGAGGTGAAACGCCTCGTTAGCCCAGCTGCATCTAGCGCACAACAACAACAAAAAAAAAACGCTGTAGCTATCGCCATCACCACTGCTGCTCTACTTACTGCAAAATTTGTCTGTGATTTCCACATCGCTGCGGCGCCTACTGAATAGAAAACAATAAAAGCAAGACGGACTGCGAAAAAAAATTCTGGGAAGCGCAAATTAAAGCGACTTCAAGCTTCGTGCAGAACCCTAACGGAGATGAAAGCCTCATATCAAACTTTCTGTCACCTCGGGTTCTTTCTTATTTTTTTCATTTTGCAACCTTAGCCACCGAGATTTACTCCAAATGATGCCTCGCAGCCTTTACACACAGCATCATTGTACCAAACAGCATAGATACGACGACGGGACATCTGTCTCGGCTATCAACGAATGGCAACACATGATGCGATGGAACCTCTGACAGCGCTCACGGAAGTTCTCAAGCCCTCCGAAGAGGCCAAGAGGAACGTAGGTGCAGAAGAAAAATGCAGTATCGAGGAAATACTGCTAGTGAACTTAAAAATCCGTCAACTTCTCTTATTTGGTTATTCAACCTCTGTTATTCGAGCAGCGCCAGTAGCAGTAGCAGCACAAGAAGCAGCCTCACAATCAGTAGTACTCGGCGGCGACAGCCGCGGCAGCGAGGCAATGGCAGTGCTATAGCCTTCCCGCTTGCTATGAACAATGGCGCACAACATTTCCTTTCTACTAAGAACAACAATCCTGACCTGGCAACATTTTTCATTGAAGGAAGAGGAAGACGACGCTGTTCGATCTGTTGTCACCTCAGCTCTGTAATTTTTGCATAGGTTTTGCTATTCATTAGGTGAGTTATTTATATCCTTGGAAGACGGCCGCATCTTTAAGGCGGTACTGTCCCTATGGGAAGGGTACGGCTGCTCCGGCGCCGGCATCTTTAAAGGGACAGCGCCATCCGAAGGAAGCCAGCGTAGCGGAGGCGGCCATGACGTCGCAAGGTGTGGAGCTGCCAGACATCAGGGACGATAAGCAGGCCAGTGCGTCATCATCGCTCAGTGGGGACGACACAACTATCGTCGACCCTGACGAGGAAGTGGATTATATGGCGGAAGTGGATAACGACGGCTTCAAGGTGGTGAGTCATCGCAAGCAAAGAACGGTCGGAGTCCCAGTGGTAGTTTTGCCAACAGAGAAAGGTGTTGATTTGAGAGAGCGGAACCCTATCAGGCTCTTCGAAGCCATTAAAATACTGCTGGGATCTGCGCCGATTCGCAGCCGCTTCACAACGCAAGGTGCTCTTTATTTAGATATCGCAATGGAAGAGCAAGTTGACATTCTTCTCCGGTGCTCCCAAATTGGTGATATAAGAGTTAAAGCCCGGCTGCCCCACTCCTACATGACTAGCACATGTGTTATTAGGGGAGTACCAGTGTGGTATTCGGAAAGCGACCTTCTGGACTACTTGAAACCACAAGGTGTTCTGCACGTGAAACGTCTGATGCACCGGGTGGAGACTCAAGAAAAAGAATGGGCAGCGAAACCTACTACTTCTGTTGTGATAACGTTTGCTCCCAACACCGAGCGCCCTGAAAAAATTGACCTCGGTTTTACCAAGCATGCAGTCAAAGAATTCGTTGAACCTCCTCCCCGATGCTTTAGGTGCCAACGCTTTGGGCATGTAGCCAAAGTTTGCATCAAAGATCAACGTTGCAAACGATGCGGTGGCGCCCACGATTACAAAGCCTGCAAGGCAGATTTTGCTTGCGCTAATTGTGGTGGTGACCATCCAGCGAGTTTCGGTGGCTGCCCCTTCCGTATAAGCGCCTTACACCGCCGAGTGTCCTTCATTAGTGGTCCCAAACCACAACCTACTGAGAAGCGGATACCTGGAAGTGACGAGTTCCCGGCGTTAGATTCGGAACTTGAGTTCCCTGCGTTAGAGTCGGAAGTTCGTTGCATGGTAACAAGCAACGTCAGTGAGCGACCTGAGCCTAGCAAGACGGCAAAATCATCTGTGAATGAGTCGGTTGTTCGATCTGCTGCAGCAAAAAGTGTCCAAGTTCCTCAGCGACCAGATCACAGCCAGACTCGACAACATGGAGGACATTCCCTCGCCTCAAAAGTGATGAAGAAACCAGAGGCAATGGCCAAGAGTGGGTCCCAGTCCGCAACTTTTGTTGAAGTTGTGAGGCAGTGCGTACAGCAAAATAAGGAGCTCAAAAATCAGGACCTGTCCGACCTTCTGCGAGTTTTGTTTGAAGTCCTGCGCTCATATGTTCAGGCAATGCAGACTGGCACCTTAAAGAACTTTCTACAGCTCGTTCTTTCCTTTGAGTCAATGATTACCACCTTCGCAGCGACCTTTACCTTATAATATGGCTAGTCTTCTTCAACCTCGTGCAACTAAAAATCACCGAAAAGTGCCGTTTATTATGCAATGGAACTGCGCTTGGATTATAAGTCGATTAGCAGAACTTAAATTATTTCTGAAAGATACGTGTGTTCCAGTATTGGCCCTCTGGGAGGCTGGCCTACCAAGCGGGAGATCTCTGACTGGATATGTCGCCCATAAGAATTGCAGCATAAAGTCATTTCCCGCGGGAAGTGCTGCCCTTTACATACGAAGAGAGATTCCTCATGTGGCTTTAAACGTCCCCGATCTTTGCACCGATAGTATTGAGGTAGCGGCTGTGAGGATACGTCTTGGCTTCCGAACTCTTTCTGTTGCATCCGTATACGTGTCTCCGCGGAAGAAGGTAGCAATGGACTTGTTTCTGCAGCAGCTTTGTGACCGTTGTCCAGCGCCCAGAATTATCTGCGGGGACTTCAACGCCCATCACTCTCTCTGGGGTGACAGGAACACAGATTCCCGCGGACGCAAACTTGTAGAAGTTATTGATAGTTTGGACTTGTGCGTGGCCAATGACGGAAGTCCCACTTTCTTCCGGCCTCCAGCCTCAGCCACATCTATAGACCTAACCTTGCATTCATCTGACGTCCGCGTGAAGTGGTCAACTGCAGCTGACCGCATGGGAAGTGATCACTATCCAATTTTTGTGTTTACTGCCGACTTCCACATGCGCGACTCTAAAATTAGCCATGTTGTTAATTGGGACAAATACAGGGAGAAACTTGCATATGTTTCTGGTGATGTGATTGACAAAATGATTTCTGGTAAGGTGGCTGCTACCACAGCGGTCAAGTTGCCTAATCATTTTCCGACTCCGGATTTAAAACTCAGGAACCTTTGCGCAGCGCGCAGAAGGGCGGAGCGACAACTGATGCGGAAGAAGGACGACAGATCCTTGAAGACGACCTTCAATAGGCTTAACTCTGCCATTCGACGCCATACGAACAAGCTCTGTAGATCGCAGTGGGCGTCCTTCTGCGCTAGCTTGACGGTTTTCTCACCGATGACGAGAATTTGGCGAGTCATTGGCAGTCTTGCTGGTGATTCTCGTCCTAGTAAACCTTTCGAAGCGCTTGCACTGCGCAAGCAGAAACCTCTCGTGTGCTTGGCAGAGGAATTTGCAGATGCATTCGTAAGTGCAAGCTCAGGAATTCATCCCTGCGCTCCGCCTGCAACATCTACGTCGGTGATGGACGCCCCGTTTACACTTCTAGAGCTACAGACAGCACTCAGCAGCCTGCGGCGTCGATGTGCACCAGGTCCTGACGGCATCACCAATCAGATGATGCAGAACCTACCTCTGGAACACCGGAAGATGCTCCTAAGCTATCTCAATCGAGTGTGGGAGACTGGCGACGTGCCTCCTTCATGGAAGGTGGCTTGTGTTGTCCCAGTGCTGAAGCCCGGCAAAGAAATGACAGACTTGGCCTCGTATCGTCCTGTATCTCTGACGTCGTGCGTGGCTAAGCTCATGGAGAAGCTGGCAAGTAAGCGTTTATCTTGGTGGCTCGAAGATAGAAGGGCTCTACCAACTTGCATGACTGGATTCCGAACAGGTTTAAGCGCGCAAGATAGCGTCTTGGACTTGATAAGCCATATTGAACATCATAGAGCTTTCGGTCTTTCAACACTAGTTATTTTCCTAGACGTATCAAAGGCTTATGATAGCGTCCTTCAGAGCTCAATACTAAATAGTTTGCAGGCCATGGGCGTACAGGGCTATCTTCTGCGATTCATTCACTCATTTATCAGTGATCGTAAAATTCAAGTAAGGTTAGGAAGTACCACAAGCACCGAAAGGGCGGTATCACGAGGTGTACCTCAGGGAAGTGTTCTTTCCCCAACGCTCTTTAACGTTGTAATGGCTGGTCTTCCAGCTGAAGTGCAAAAACATTGCAGGCATGTCCATATGTCGATATACGCGGACGACATTTGCCTTTGGTTAACCGGATATCAACACAAGCGTTTAGCTCTGATAGCTCGACAGGCATTACTTTTAGTTCAAAATTACCTTCAAGGTGTTGGGTTGACTCTCTCGGTGGAAAAATCTGGCTTCATCATGTTTCCATGTAGAGGAAGAAGGTATGCGCGGCTGAAGATAGACCTTGATCAATCTTGCCTTCGACAATTGAAACACATGCGCTTTTTGGGTGTCATTATTGACTACCGTCTACAGTGGCGACGAGCTGTGGACTCGGTTGTGACATCGATATCTTCGCGTCTCAATGTGATCCGTAGAGTTGCAAGTGAGCAATGGGGAAATCACCCTTCCTCAATGATCAGGTTGCACGATGCACTAGTGACGAGTCGGATAATGTATCAGCTCCCTTTGATTTCCCCCTCGATATCACAGCTGGAACGACTTGAGGTTCTGCACAGAAAGGGCCTGAGAAGGGCTCTTGGCGTTCCGCAGACTGCGCCTAACAAAGCAGTACTTTGTGAATCTCTATCGAGACCTCTTAGCCTAGTCGCTTCACAAAGGTTATTGATGCAAATTGGCCGCCTCAAACTGACGGCAGCCGGCCGAGCCCTTCTACAGCGCCTTCGAAAGAGATCTGAGTCCCGAGCGTACTTGGCACTAAATACTCTTGGTTACCTGGGTCTTGACACTAGAGGTCGAACTAAGAGGTTGAAACCACCTTGGTCATTCGCGAGCCTCGATTGTTCGTTGACAATTCCTCACGTACGCGCTAAGCGGAATTCTCCTCTGGCGGCAACACGTTCGCTGGTACTGGAACATCTTGAGTCTGAATATGCACGTCATCTTCAAATCTTTACTGATGGCTCTGTGGACAAGGTCAAAGGATCTAGTGCAGCTGCTTTTCACATTCCCTCCTTGAAGTATGATTGGTCTGTTCGCTTCACTGCAGTCGTGTCCTCCACAACGGCCGAAAGCGTTGCCATTGAGGCAGCTCTAAAGAAACTACGGTTTTGTACGCCTCAACCTGTTGTTATTCTTACAGATTCAAAATCTGCCCTTCAAAGGTTAGAGCACGGGTTCCCTACTGATGCCTTATGTCTTAGCTCCCTACGCTCGGTGCACAATCTCCATATCAAAGGCTTCTCCATACGTTT
The DNA here is from genome assembly GCF_023375885.2 of Dermacentor andersoni. NCBI lineage: Eukaryota > Metazoa > Arthropoda > Arachnida > Ixodida > Ixodidae > Dermacentor > Dermacentor andersoni. The sequence goes on from NC_092817.1 coordinate 110,346,138, forward strand.
CCAATGGGTGCCCTCGCACACAGGTATCATAGGCAACGAGATGGCGGACAGCCTCGCCCATAGAGCGCTGTCTGGGAATCCATTGAGAAGAGTGCCTCAAGACGACAACAGACTCTTCAGAGAAGCAGTGTTGTGCCACCTCAGTTCTTTGTGGAGCTCACCTCACAAGCCATGTGTGATCAAGGGCCTCAAAAGAAACCAAGCCACCTTACTGCTCCGGATTCGCACGGGCTCTGCTCGAACCCCTGCGTGGATGTATAAGACTGGCCTGGCGTTATCACCATTATGTTCAACATGTGGTGTGTGCGGTGACATAGAACATTACCTAATGTGCTGTACTGTGTATAACGCGGAAAGGAGGGTGTTATTCGGGTCCCTCAAGAAGACAGGAGTTCCTCACAGCTCTTTTCAAGACATTGTTTTCCCGCGCGGGAACCGGTTGGGTAGGAAGGAGGTCTCTCGCCTTCTTTTAAATTACCTACAGGACACAGATTTGGCCTCCACATGGTGAACTGAGGAGTGACCATTTGTATTTTGGGAGGTCTGTGTCTGATTATGTGATTTACTTATTTTAAGTGTCGCTACGGTGGAGCAATTGCCGGCAGCAACTGCAAGGCTAATCCCACCAGTAGCCTACAACAACTCAACTCAACTCAACTCTTAAGATATGCATATTCTCTAGCACGCATTCTGAATCGTATATAAGAGCTCAGAGGAATTGCTGCCGTAGAGGCAACAACTCACTATTCACAACGCCAGCGCTCTTTGAGCAGACAAGGGAGAACGATAAGCACAGCAAACGGTAAGAAAGGCAAGTGACCACTTATTGGTTTCTATCAGTGTACCGTGCGCTAGTTTTGACGACGAACAATATAAAATCAGTCAGTGAGCGATGCGCATTGCTAGTCTGTGCAGCAACGAAGGATTATCGCCATAATTGTAGCGGTACATTCATTGGCGCGGCCGCGTAAGAGAAATGCTGCGATTTGGATGGAAATGTGATCCGTGACTCGACCCAGGTACTCATCTTGATAGCTGCCAGCTGATTTGTTCTGTTTTATTTATTTTTTTTCTACGAGTAGAATGCGATACACAGATCCCTAAATTTGACTGTCATAAACATAATACAGCAATGCGTACGACGGCGGACGTTTACGTCAGTAGGCCGGTCCAATGAAAGGTCCTACCCAGCCACACTTCTCGTATAAGACTGCATCGCCGTGCGCACTTTGTGAGTGGGTCAATAACTTTGAAAAGTGAGCTTAAGACCGATTTACGTTCTATTTAAAAGCACTGCACGTTGCAATGTAAGGAATCTTTTAAAGAATAAATTGTGGGAATGGTTATTGTCTTCTTTATAAAGTATCGTTAAACCCTGTGAACGTCAGGCTAACATAAATTTGATAACCTCGGTTTCGGCACGGCCACAATCAGCATTCTCGAGCCGCTTTGCTAAGGTGCTTCAAGTAAGTTGCTTGATTACGTCTCTTCTACTTTCTGCGGCTTAAGGAGCATGTCGCATGGCTCTATTTCCTTTACAGCCTTGTGTTTTCTCTTGAAGCTTAGAACATGATTCGAGAATGACAGGGTAAAAATAGAAATCATGGTAAAAGCAGTAACCCTCGCGTTTACAATATGTACAGCAAGAAATAATGGGGAAGAAAGTAGGAATAGTTCTACAGACTATTTGAGAGAATATCTGGTGATTGCAGGACACTCATGTGAACAAATAACAAACACGAAAGGCAGTTCTGATAAGGTGTGGCCTGTTCCTTTAAATATGGTCATTGAAGCTGAAGTTAAGCGTTTATCGTCCTGGCCATTGTGCTTTCGAATGTCTCACTATAGAGTGACGTGAATCAAACAAGAGAGAAATTCAACGGCTCATGATGGCACAACAGTCCTTTTCTTAAGCAAAAAACAAGAAAATGAGACGTTAGGGCAGCAAGAAGAATGTCTTCCCCAACACGTCTGTCTCAAGTGTTCCATGGAGACTACTTCCATGAGTATGATAGTCTGGCAGCGCCACCAGCCACTGCCCTGTTTTTTTTTTTTTTTTTTAGTTCCGTTCACCGTAAGCTCGCAAAGCCTAGCTAATTTTGTAGTTGAGAGAAGCACCATAAACATGAACAAAAATTCAGTACGCCTTCCTCTTAAATTATATAATATACGTATACACTCACTGCATTGTGCCGGTCAGAAAAGTAAGCTCTTAGACGGCGTTGTCCCAATGCTTGTTTTCTCCAAATAGCAAGCAATAAAATGAACGACATCGTGGCGTAATACACCACGCTTTCAAACTTTTAATGTGAGTGTTCTCATTGTTTTAGTTGCGAAGAAGTACTGCAGAAACAAACTGTAAAATTCACTCAACTAGTCTTGAGCACAGTTTTTACATGTGATTCAGCCTGATCCACAACTGAATAGGCTGGAAAACAACAGAAGAAAAGGACTGAAGCTTTCTTTAAGTGTTCAAATCACCACAGCTGTTTCCTTTATTGCGAACTTTCTGCTTTTAAAGAAAAGCTTTGTTTGCCTTTTAAATCAACTTTTCCACTGCTGCTGCTCCTGTCGTTGTCTTGCACGCCGCGTCGGGAGGTGGTTCAGAGCGTACATATACATGGCAGGAGCGTGGCCGAGAGGAGAGGCGACGTGAGAAACTCGTTTGGATCTTTCCATTGCGTCGCAATTGCAGCTTGACCTCTGAAACTTTTTGAACGTCACCCCAATACCTTAATTAAAAATTAAATGATGGAATTTTATATGCCAAAAGCACGACCTGAGTATGAGGTAGGCCGTAGTGGTGGACTCCAGAACTTTGGACCACCTGGGGTCCTTTAACGTTCACCTAAATGTAAGTACATAGGTGTTTTCGCATTTCGGTACCATGGAAATGCGGCCGCCATAGCCGGGATTTGATCCCATGACCTCGTTCTTAGCAGCCCAACACCATAGCCACCAAGCAACCACGGTGGGTTCCCAGTACCTTCTAGACAGCTGACATTATCCGTGACCCCTGGCAAAACCACTGCAGAAACTGCATCGCCAACTATTCTACTAACTTCCAACGGTCCTGAGGCAACATGGATAAAACGGTAGAGAAGAGGAAGGGAATGGGTATAACCGACGGAGGAGGGGGGGGGGGGGGGGCAGGCCCTAAACGCCTGAATGGCAGCCTTGGCACTCTTCGCTCGCAGTTCCCATACATGTGGGAAGGACGGGAGAGAAAAAAGGACACTTGAGAAAGCGAAGAAAGCTACCACTACACTCGACAGCCCTTGCGGACAAATTACAATAATTCAAGTTCAAGGTACGGTAGGTTTCTTCTATTTCTGGACAGAAAAGCCCGTGTAAATTCCTCAAGCGGACAATTCATGCACGGCATCGAGAAACAGAACCCCAGGGCGTCAAAATTAATCCTTAGTCCGCCAATAGGGCGTCCCTCGTAATCCGATTGCTTTTAGCACATCCATCCCCATAATTCAATTAAGGTCGAACACTTCTGCCACGACGATGCGATGTGCCGCGTGAGACAGTGCAAACCTTCTTGGAGGCTATGAACAGTGGCGCACAACAACGCCCCAAACAAACACTTCTCCCTGTGTGTTCTGTGTACTATGCAGACAAACAGCAGTGATGCACGCAAGGTACCGTATGACATGAACTCAACACTCTCGTGTTGGACTAAACGTGGAAGAAATTAAACATTCGTCGTCAACATCACTGATAACGATATGCATTTATCGTCAATCATCAAGGATACAAAGTTATTTTCAATCAAAGCAAACAGCACAGAAAGATTCCCTTACTTGCGAATCCACAGTTCGTGGATGCGCATTATTTTTACAAGGATAACTCTTATAAGTTTTCGTTAGTTTGATGTCCGTCAGTATCTATTGCTGCAATCCCACTACACATTGCCAGAATTTTAGAAGGAAACGAACGCAAGAAAGTTGCAGTTTCCAGCAAACTGTGATTTCCGGACTAACTAGTTGCAAGTCAAAATTTCCGCCTATCAGCAGCTCCAATTTTTATTTTTTTCGCTTTGGTGCATGTACACAAAAATGAATTGCACTATTAGAAGTGTTTTCTCATGTCTATAACTCCCCGTGCCCTCTCTCACACTTATCAAAAGCGCATTTTGAAAAAAAGGTTAAAACCGTATAAAAATGGGTTTTCTTAGAATTAAACCCTTTCCTTCAATGGATATTCTGCCGGAATAGGACCCAGCATGCGTTTCTCTTTCTACAGGAGTATGTACTATGCTCATTACCCTAGTCGCTTGGACGGGCTACGACCAGCTGTCATTCTTGACTGTACTACAACAGACACCGCAGCACATTGGTTTAATTCATATACAGCTCAGGTCCCACAGCCCCTACATATATAATACAAACCATGCGTCATGCTAATGACTGATTGCTAAATGCACAAAATTGGAAAACAGGGCACCACACAAGAACAAACAGACAAAGATGGATCTTTCTGCGCTTGATCTTTCTGTGTGCCTCTTCTTATGCGGTGTCCTATTTTCCAATTTTGCACATTTAGCACTCAAGAATTATAATGAACGAACTTTTCCCTTAAGATATTGTAATTAGCATACATGAAGCCTTAATGCAAGCCTTGATTGCAATAAAAATTATGTGTACCAATGGTGCTAGTGTATGTCGAAGGAATCTCAATGTGTTTTGCGAGCCATTTCTGAAACACTGAAGAAAAATGGAATGTGCGAAAGGCGGCACCTGGACCTAACCTCTTGTCCTTCAATTTGCCAGTAGGAAGTTTTGCCTCTCAACTGCTCCACATAATTTTTTCTTTATTACGTTGAAGTAAAAATTTTAAAAAATATATGCGCTTCAGTAAATGTAGCTACAACCTAATACTAAAAAATCCGCGAAGCAAATACAAGTGTTCAATAAAGACATCGAGCCCGGTGGCAATTCTTTCGATGCATACAGAGAAAACGTAAGCAGCAGATTCCCGAAAAAACAACCGAGCGCTTCGGAGTGTCTCAGCATATCTGTCGTACATTCCACTGTGCCAGAGACTACCCAGGCCAAGTAACACGAACATGTCATATAATGGGTCACATGGGTTTTTACAAGGTAGGAGAGGAGGGAGAGGACGAGAGGATTGCTTGCTGCAGGCGGACCTGGCCTTCCAGAGGTTCCAGGCAGTAGCTGCGCTTGAATCAAATGCAGAGCGTCTGAAGTAAATCACAGTTCATCTGTTGACAATTTAAAGCATCACCAGGTGTACACAAGGAATCTTACACGGAACACAAAAGGCTGCGCCTTATCCTGCCCATGTCTACCCCACATGGCGAATGATTCATGATCCAATGCCGCATCATGAAACAACGTAAAGAGGAGCCGAAGCACCTCTCTCCTAAATATTATTTGTCCTCACAGGAAAAGAAATGTCACTAGCACTTGAGTGTGAGGCCCAGAGGTATGAAACGAATTCTGTGTCGTGCGATATCTAATTTTCCTTTAGGTTTTCTTTGGAGAATGTTCCAGGAGAACACTGTATCCCTGGTTTACAGATGATTGCTTCAGCACGCTGACGTAAATGGCAGTTTGTCGACGGCAACACGACACAGCGCCTTGTCTCCAATCAAGCTTTGACACGAAGGTTTACCGCCCCCCCCCCCCCCCCCCATGTAAGTAAAACGTTTTTACCACTGCAGAAACGAGAATTCGATGAAGACGCCTGTGTATATCCAGGCAATTGCACTCCAAGTAAGGCGCGTGGAAAAGGTGAACAAGAACGGTGTGTCTACGAGTGCAGCAAAAAATTTTTTACGGGAGTGAGTGAAAATTTAGTTCATACTAAAGCGAGCATTTCGAAAGTAAAATTTTCTTTCAAAAGAATCTCCTTCAAGAAGCCCGGAAAGGCAGTTGATACATCTCTGGCAGAAACTATTTCTAGAAGATAGTATCATAAACGAATTTGTACAGAAATACGTATATCCAGGGGCATCAGGTTCTATTAACTCGATTGCAAAACCTCCAATAAAATTCGTGCGTGTATAACTATGCTACAGCTGTCGGAAGCCATTTGGACTATGGGGTTTTAAAGTGGTACACAGCGACAATTTTACCGATGCATTCTCAGAAATATAGCCTTATTGGCTTCAAGTGACTGTCAGCGTACCAAATTCCTATTCTAGATCGCCATACGATGTATAAGCCCGAGAGCATAATCCGGCAAAATGGAAGACCGGCTTAATTTCCAGATGGTAAAAGCTTTATAACAAAAGCATCCAGAAGGAGGTTGTTTTAAGAGCACATTGTAAGGTAACTGAGGAGACCGCTTCTGGACAGTCTAGCAATACGTGCTCTATCTATCAATACGTGCTCTATCAAGTACACCCCGGTAAAAAAAAAAATGACCTTTCTTTCTTTCTTTCTTTCTTTCTTTCTTTCTTTCCTTACTGATTTATTTAAGACAATATACAGATTGCCTTAGGCGACACGGCTAAAGGACACGGCTAAGATTTGCCTTACTAGGCCGCGCTACCCGTACGTGTCATTCTAATAAGTCGCAAAGAGAAAGGTTTTATAAAGAGAAAGGTTTTAAACCCTCCTGATACATTCATGCTTTTAACTCAGGATCTATGCATAGTAATTGGTAACACAATGTAAGATATATATTTATATACCTTTCTTGTGACACAGCCCAAAGATAGTCGAATGAAAAATGAGCTGGCAGAAAATTACGCTGGAGGCAAACCTATTTCTGATATTCTCCGAGGTCCCCTTGCGTACGTTCTTACCAAACGACTAAAGTTGGAAAAGTTCTTTCCAGTCTGCTTAACAAACTGTTCGCAGAAACGGGCCTGTTAGATCTCGTTGATATATAAATATGTAAATTAGCGGTTGTAAGTGCAAATGCCACAAACTCAATCCTCTGCAGCGCACACGACGAAATAGGGTTCTTCATCGTGCACGTTCTTATGTCGATACTACGAAGAAAGCAACACAGTTTTATGCAACTTTTCTACATTGACGCGTGAAGAGGAAATCCCTTGTATTATACACCGCAGTTCGGGTATTGAAGAATTATTAGCAATTCCAACCGATGGCGAAGCACTCACAGTGATAGCAAGGTTTGGCGTTGTGCGTGAACTCGTCGGGTGGTGTTCTAACCAGGGTTCTAACAAAGGAGCTAGTGAAAAAGAAATTTTGTGGTAGCAGCTCCGCAACTTCTTCCTAGCAGAGCTGAAGCCAAGGCGGACAAAAGAACCTTTTAGGACCCTGAAAATACAGAAAGGTGCAATAGTGGTGTACTAAGAATGTTCTCCTAAAGGAGCACCAATTTTTAAAAAATTCGGAATAAGTAAAGGTGCAGAAAACCTGTTTTGACAAACAATTCGCCCGCAGAGGGGCAGTTCTCTTTAGTGCATGGAAAAGGCAATAAGGTAAAGTGGAAACACCTTTAATACTCAGGCAGGCAAACGCACGCATTTCACAAAATCATCTATTCAGGCTTTGCCTCTTGAGTGGCATAGATGCAGTGAACACATGTCACAATTCTTTGGGGGGAAAAAAAAAATGTTGATCGCGCTTGTTTCAGCATGAATATCGCACGTGCTACTTCTTCCGGATAATTCCGAATTATTGTTTCTTCCGGATAACTGTTTTCTTTGAAATGAGTGCCACTAAAACGATAACGTTGCTACATTTTTTGAAGCGGTGTTCTATAGTCATTTCCCGTGGACATAATCGACAGTTTACTGACCGGGGCAAGAAACCTATTCTCTCCTGCAGTCCATTACTAACAGGGAGAGTTGCTCTCTGTAGTTTGACGGAAAAGTATTTAAGGCCTTGATTCAGGAACATTCAACAGACACGTTTGAACACATCTTGGTATCCACATCTCTAGTTAGGATGGTGGCAGAACAGGTGCAGGGAACAGCACATCTAACGTTCCCGCGTAAAGTGCTTTTCGAGAACCAATATAAACGTGCCACTTGCCGAAACTTTAAACGAAAGGTAATATCTCAAGAACCTCTTTACGAAACCCCAGGAGGTATCTGCTACGTAAACATAGGTTGATGTCACAACCAGGCAGGAAAGATATTCGACAGGACGAAGCTGCAGCGTTTCTCACTATGGTGGATGCTCAGCATTACGTTAAAAACTGATTGTGAGACTAGCTGCCTGACGAAAAAAGACGGACCAAGCCTAAATCTCCTGCTTCGGAGAGGCAGAAGAGTTTGTCCCATCCCATTGCTTCGCGCCTACTACTCCGAATGAACGTGGTGAAAACACAATGTAGCGCCTGCGTGTTCATCCTCCAGCAGTGCAAGATTTGTAGCCCGTATATGAGACAGGCTACTTGAAAAGTATTGCAGGGCTCAGTTCGCTAAAAAAGAAAGACTTTGTCTTTTCCAAGAGTTCACCTTCCGCAGTGCTCCAAGAACTTCTGGCATCTAATCAGGATTAGTTCCAAAACTGCGAGAGAGGCATCCCTCGAAACCGCAGATTGTCCTCCCACTGAATTCCATCTTAATGATGGTGAGTACTGCACCGCATACGAAGCCAAGATCTGGCGTTTTTTTTTTTTGTAATAAGTGACACTCTCCCCATAAATTGTGCAACAATTTGGTGTGATGGAAACGGCTATATTAAGGCAAAAGCCATGTATGCCCCATGAAACGCAAAATCCGGCGAGCGTCCGGCGTTAACATCCGATGGCAAGAAAACCCACTTTCTCAGCTCTGGACCGCCTACGGCTCGCACTGCGGAACCCTATGGTGAATAGGCATGGCGTCGGATGGACGCCATGGCCCACTCCCGAAAAGAGATTAAGGCGGATTAAGGTAGGTACAAATTAAAGCAAGATGGATTAAGGTGGAATAGGGTTGGTGCAAATTAGAGCAAGGCGAATTAATGTCGATTAAGGTAGGATTAAGGTGGAGTTTTATTTGAAAGTCCTAATGCTTTCGCATTCAAATTACGTAAGGATACTTAAGTCACTGTCAATTTTATTTCTCGTCTTAGTGCTGCAAAACAAGTAAGAAACAGAAAGACCTTCGCAGATACATACCAATTTGAGGAACTGATACGCATTAAACAACGAATTTGTAAAACGACTTGTGAAACACGTAGTCGGAAGTACTAGCGGTTTACTTGCTGGTTATTCTCAGTGATGATCCGTCACCGATGCCCTGTTCACATGACCGTTTTGACTCTCCCCTGCAGGCTGCGTTGCTGGACCTCGCTGTCGCCTTTCAATGCCGCAGCCATACGAACTCAATACTGGTCCTAAAAACTTTGCCAGTAAAACTCGACGTGCGACACAAAAACTACGGATCACCTATTGAAAAAAAAAAAAACTGGCAAAAACGTTTTATATATGTACGAGGTATAAACACGGGAAAATTTATCTTATCAAGGCATTCCGTTCTGAATGACATTCCTCTCCGCGGTATGCTTCTTTTCGCACTACATCTAGTGTTTGCGCTATGTCCAGTAGGGTTGGCCGCTTCTATTCATAACATATCGGGTGTTTGTTTGCGCTATGTATGGCACCGGCCAATTGTCCAAAACTACAGCCAACAGCTGGCAGGGAGCACAATGGTACAACGACGATGGGGTTACGGCTACATTACATTCAGTAAGAGAAACGCATTTGGCAAGAGCTATTCAATAAGACAGCCGCCAGTAGCAGCCAGTAACAGCGAAAAACTTGAGCAACGGGCAATGTATGCTAGCCAGAGTGCATAATAGTTGTGACATGCGTGTGACGCGTGCGTGGAAAATCCTTTTCCGGGCCTATCTTTGTGTGCATTCTTTCAACCACCTCGACATGATGCTTACATTTTCAATAACTTCTATCGGTTCTTTTTCAGGCCCGATTGGCAATTGTGAAAAAGACAAGTTACGTTTCACTGACCGACTCAACGAAATTTCTGCGTTTCGACTGCAATCGATCTTAATGAACGAATGTTTAGTTACAAGTTTTGGTGAAAAAGAAATCACGAAAAAAAAAACGTCACCGTTTTCTTCACTGATACATACCAATCACTGCCCTATGAAATGTAGCTGAATGCTTTACGAGTGAACCATGTAATCAATAGTCAGCATTGCTAATGATATTTTCCGTTGTAATCGCTTCATGCTATCGATTGCGTCGAGAAACAAATATAGGTGATAACGGTGCCAGTGCGGTATGTGAACACATGACGAAGGGTGATATAAGGGATAAAAAAATGGGTGAATATGGAGCCATAAATTTGCGTTGTTTTGTAGTACCTTCAGTCATGAACAACAGGATAAAAGAACAATAGATAAATTTTTGAAGACTTATAATTCTCTCGTCTTCATAAGACAAAAGTCTTGACTTAAATATGCGAAACTAAGTTCTTAAATACATTCCGCCAAGATCGTTCAGGTATGCAATAGTAGCTTCAGTGCAGTGTTTAACGGCGTGCTCAGCAGCGCAAGACAACGTATAATGTTTGCTAAAAAAACGTGTGGAAATATCGGGAAGTATTGTTGTAGGTGCAACGTAATTGGGTGGTACGCCAATAAATATATACCGCCATTTATAACAATATATTAAACACTTCTTCTATAACCCCGACGATAGGGGTGCTTTGATTATAATTTCATGCATACGGAATATTTCATATCCTTGAAGGTACTGATATCTCTTTGGTGACTCTATAAATAAAAATTTCTTTGGTGTCATTAGGACGGAACCATGTCAATGATACTGCCAACAAGCGAACGCAAAAAAGTGCAGCTAGGTTAGACTTTATTTAGCCTAACAACTTTAGCCCTCTTTTCCTGATAAATTTTGGATGTTTGCTTCACCACCGTTGGCAATATTTCCGCACCCGCCATCGCATCTCGTATGACTTGGGCTAAATATGCGACGTTGTTCGCTGTTCTATCCGTGCATACGGAGCGTCACGCGAGATCTCTTACAGCCAGATCGCTTCAATGTTCAGCGACCGGTGTGAGTGAGGAAGCGCGGAAGCCAAGCGAACCGGCGCATCGACGAGGAACCGTGTAGTGCTCGAGGTTGCCACAGCCTCACGCTGCCTCGTCTGCAGCAGATGGCTGGGTGAACTTGCCTAGAACAGCCGTCGCTGCCAGCGTTCAGGATGGCTGCTTTGCGTAGCTGTAGGAGGGAGAAAGATGAAAAAGAGGAATAAAGCAGCGTTCATGTCGCAACCCTGCCATCTTTTGAGGCAACAACAACAACGACAACGCACCGGCTGGATTGGCAACCACAAAAGAAAGAGAGGGAAAAATTAATAAGTAAACCTAGTTTCGGGAAGATGCTAAAGGGAGAAAAAAAAACAATATGAGGGTGGAGATGAAAGCGGATGCGAACACCGGCTGCACTCACGGTGGGACCTGCCTATAATACCCGCTTGATATCCACCTCCTCGTTAACCAGCGACTGGCGCCATATCTGGTATCGATCAGGGCCGTGTAGAAGAGAACGGCTTCAAACATGCGTGCGTGCGTCGCCAGCGTATTCGCTTCGTTGATAACTTCTATCGAATACTGCGTTCGCGACTTTCCCTCGCCTTGTTGTTATGGCAACAGGGTGGCAAGCTCTCTGTTGTGTTCGTGCCGTTCCGTAGAAGTAGAGGAAATAACCACCTTCGCTTTGGAAGGAAACTCCCCCTGCACTATATGAATACAGTCTAAAGAGCGTGTGGTTTTTGCCGTACTGGAGTCTCGATAGGGAAGATAACAATCTGTGTCTAATCTTGTTCCATTATTTACTGCAGTCTATCATTCTGATATCCAACACGCTGGGCAACAGCGTTAAATTATGTAATAGTGTAAACAGCGTTAAACACAGTAAAAACATGGATTAGCAATTATATGCAAATCGACAAAGGCGCCAAGCATTGTGCTTGACAATAAAAACAGACTGCCGAAACAAATCTACAATGGCCTCGCTTGACTCCTTCAACATCAGCTCTAGGAAGCTAAGCACACATTTATAACATTGGTTTCTTCTGCACTCCGGGACACCAAGGAGCACACTCAAAAAGATGCGAAACCAGAAGAGTCTCCCCAACCACCACTACCAGAAAATCTTTCAAGAGCATTCCAGGTTCAAATAGACAAGGCTAGGTCTGGCTTGGCATGGACGCTAGACGTCGTGTAGGGATAGCGGGCTTACAGAAGAAGGGTCACATCTGTCAACGCCAAGCACAACACAGACACAACTGAGTAGCCTAGCATATCCTCCCCACTATGTCGCACAGAAGCAAGGCAAACATCAAACAGCTGCTTTGGGAATGTTCCGGCCCACAGGATGTTATAAAATAAAGTTCACCGCAACATGTGTTAAGATCAGCAACGAGCAGCGAGAAGCTATAGCGTGGACATTCGTAAGAGAATTCGTCAGACACCGACCTCATCGCAGTGATCTATTCGGACTTCAGCACCGATAGTGCGATTACCTCCATATCTCCAGAGAGAGAGAAAGAGAGAGAGAGAGAGAATAAACTTTATAGAAAAGAGCATATGAGCGTAGGTAGCTCTTCCACTGTGCAGTGGGTGGTCCCCTCAGCTCAGGAGTCCAGCAGCCTTAGCTGCCCTTCTCACTAGGTTGACCAGGTTGATCTGGTTCTTCGAGTCGGAGCTGGACAGCTCTGCCTCCCATTGCCGTGGGGTGGGAGGCGTAACGGACGCGAGCTGTGTTGTGCTTGCGAACCACAGCTCGCACCCATGACCATGTGGTAAAGTGTTGAGCGTTGGTCGCAGTGTGTGCATTTGTGGGAATTCAGCGCAGGGTGTATGGCGTGGTAGGGACTTAAATGTAGATATGTTTTTGTTTGGAGTGCGTCAGAGCATTATGAGGCGGCGGTCATAGAACATTATGTGGTCATAGCATTATCAGGCAGCATTATGAGGGACTCCTCGTGTTCATACTTGGGGATGTTCTTGGCTTGAGTGTCTTTGACTTCAAGGACTTGCATGTAGAATGAGGTATGTATGCGGGCTGTCTGGTTGTATTGAGCGTGTTTTCTTGCGGGGGGGGGGGGGGGGAGGTGGCGTATTTATTTTGTTTGATGAAGAGTCGGCCGCGCTACGCAAAGGCGCCAACCACTCTTCTAAACTATTGTCATTAAAGCAGTTGCCACAATAACCAGAGGCATAAGTTCCGTCAGTCCTGTGAGACCTTGCCGAACCACTACCATTTAGCTTCATCTTGAAGAACGCATCTGAAACTGTAACGAGGACTGCAAGATAGAAACAAGGGATAAGACATGTGCTACATACATTATCAACTCAGAGTTTTATCGAAAGCGACACACCACAATTTTATACGCCCAATCAACTATCCAGCAATGTTCCATCTGCTGCAGACTTTCTCTAATGGATGCCGTTGCCGCGGCGGTAGTGTAGTGGCTATGGCGCTGTGTTCTGTTTTCCGCCTGTCTAGGGTTGCACCTGCGTTTTATTAAAACTGATGAGGGATATGGGACGTTGTCACAAACATTCTTGTGCATGAATCTTCTGCTTTTATGTGGTCTTAAAATATTAAATGGCATTGCGTTGAGATTTCTGAAAAGTTTAGTGAATGGCGCGTTTCTGGGTCGTCGTGCAGGGGTTTGTATAGCTCCTGTTTTTGCAAGACGCTAACTACAGCGCAGTAAAAAATCGTACGTGTATCCTCGTAGTTCTAATCAGTAGGTTAGGTGACAACAAAACACGTTCAGTGCAATATATAGAGCGTCCGTAAATTGAAAAATATTGTCCAGTTTTCAACAGCGCGAAGCATTCAAAGCCTAACGTTTTCCACAAACGATCAAAGTGAGTGTGGGTGTTTTGTTCTGCGATAGCAGCTCTCTCAGTAAACACTCCCCATGTTTCGAACACTAGTACCCACTGGTTACTGACGAAGACAGCCTACATAGTTTTCTTCCTATTTACCACTAATCATTTTCGCTTAACGCTACTCTGCCAACGTTCGCCCTTTAACGCGTCCATTCCAAGACATCAAGTGCAGCCCCCGCATGCACCGCCCATACTAGGATAGCATTGTCACGGTGGCCTCGGTAATGAATGCGTGAACACACCTCGAGTGTCCGCATAATTGCTGCAGCAATAAAAATAACGTGGCATCCAACCTGAAGGCGTCTTCGTAGCATACTTGAAAAACTTCAGCTATGAATGCTAAAAAAAACTTGCTTACTCATTCATAGTACGTTCTAGACGTCCTGATGCCGCTACGCCCGAGTCTGTATCATCAACACTCCAGCTAAATTTACTCCCAATAGTTCCCGCCTCAAGCCTGCCGTTTCCAAACTAATTTTTTTTTGTCCTTTGTCCTGCATAACTCATATTAAAGTAAGGTCAGTGAATAAGAATTCGGAGCGAGTTGACTTTCTAGAGCGCTCTCAAATCAAGTACAACAATTTGTTCGAACCCATGTCATCGTTCTACAAGTTATGCAAGTTCTGAGCTGACTCTAGTTTATAAAAAAATTAAAAGCGGTCTCGTTTATTTGAGATGTCTGGCTCAGAAAGCAGCGCCAAGGGCGTTCTTTCTGAGCCAGACAGTGGGGCCGCAGCTTTTCTTTTGTTCAAGCTGTTTCCTCGGGCACGACGCATGTGTTGTCCTCGTGAAGGCCCGGTAGCCCCAAGCGGTGCTCTCGGAAACACGGAAGGGCTGAATCACGCATCTCGAAATCCGTATTGAAGTCTATGTCCCCGAGGAGTCGATGTCAGAACTCCTCTCCTATCAGCAATGGATGGCGGGGTGGCTGAAGGGAAGCGTGGCGAAGAAACGACGGCGGCAGCAGTATTGGTCGTTCGCATTCTAATTAGCGCGCGCGTCTTCAGTTAATGGCCTTCGCCCCACGGTGCGGAGTGTGCCAGCTCCAAAGTGCGTTCTCTTGTTCGAAAATGTGCGTGAGCCCACGACACAGAGGGCTGTACGCGAGCAGGACGTGCCACCCGCTCCACGTTTCGCAGCCCGAACCACTCGCTTTCGAAAATCTCACCGTTGCTGTCCAAATTGCTTACGCCGCGTAAGCGAGTGCTTGTTCTCTGAACTTCATAATGAGGACGAGGATGAAAAACTGAGCAAACAAGCAGTCTACTACGACGTGAGGAAGCGATGCGTCGTCTTCTCCTTTGAGCTTCTTCGCCGCTTCCGTAGAAGCTCGCCCCCAACTTCATGTCAGCGCGTTGTCACGTGTCAATCTGCTCTCTCAGCGCAGACCAGTTTTGTGGTCTTGTCAAGGGCTCTAAACATCTGCGGAAAGATTTACCTATAAGCGGAAGACTAAAGCTCCCATCATCTAGACTTCCATATTATATGGAGCCAATATTGGTGCTGAATATAAATCAGTGGGTGTCGGCCAAGTCAAAAGTACAGCAGAAAAGAAGTAATACAACTAACTATTTTAAACAAAGGACAAACGGTGTAGCCTATAAACGCTGCTCCTGTCTCTAGCCTGCGTAACTGCTGGCATTAGCCTCAGCAATGTTCAAGCGAACATGTGAGAAAGTTCCAGCAGCATCCTTACCTGTGTTCTCAACCGGAACCTCAGAGTACACTTACGCTCTTCGCTCTTGCTCCTTACTTTAATTTTGTAGTTTTCTAACGAGTACCGAAGCCTGCGTAAACTAATTTTCCTCGAAGGACCGGCGAGTGGACGACCTCATGAATGCTTAGAATGATCCTCTAACGCAGTGACTGGGAAACGGGCTACGGCAAGCTCTGTTTATGTACTCCTGAGATCAGGTCGGGGCGGCCTTCAGTGTTCGTGGCGAGGAAGCCAATTTCCCTCCGACATTCAGAGAATGCTTTCACTGCATTGGCGGCACTGCATGCGGGAAGGTGACAGGGGGCACGTTGTGTTAAAGCGTGCCTATTTTGCTTGTGGGCTTAAGTGACGAACTTAAAGTTGGGTGAGCGGGCTTTAAGCCTATTGGCATCCGTAGCCCTCCAGTGATAGCAGCTCCACTGTCAGGCTGTAGTAAATAAAGAAGAAAAATAAAGACCAACGTAAAGTTAGTAGTTGAGTGGTTAGTGTTGCGATAACTTTTAGGTATGTGTTCAAACATGCCGTGTTTCGCAAATCATTAACATTACTGATTATCACCCACCGAGGTTGCTTAATGGCTTTAGTGTTGCTCTGCTAAGCACGAGGTCAAGGGATCAAATCCCGGCCACGGCGGCCGCATTTCAATGAGGGCGACATGCAAAAAAATATCCGGGTACTTAGATTTAGGTGCACGTTAAAGAACGCCGCGTGGTCAAAATTTATCTTGACTCCCCCCCCCCCCATGGTGTGTTTCATAATCAGATCGTGGTTCTGACACGTAAAACAGCATAATTTTAACATTGCTTCTTATCAATACCGTGCTCCACAATGATTCCACTAGAGCCCGTCTTTTATGGGTGTTTTTTTTTTCAGTCATATAGTCAAAGATTTTGTCCAGCCTGCAGAACTTAATTCTCCCGGGGTTATCTTATGAATCGAAAGTTACGAAGAAGTTAAGAGAGTTGTCAATATTTAGTGGTCACGCATTACCGGCTACCATATCCAGCTTCGCGTACAAAAGATAAATGTTTTCTTCTTGTGCATTTGTGGTAACGACAGCACAATCTAATTTTCAAGAAGACACATAAAGATTTCTCTAATTTTCGACAGTTGGGGCCAGCACAAGTAGGTATTACTTTATGAGAGGTCGACATGATGAGGAGTGAGCATACAGTTAATTGTAAGGCTTGACGTTTACAAGCATGTGTGACACCAGCAGACACCTATCCTTTGTTAAGCTTGTTTTTTTGTCGCTAATTTTCTTCACTTACGCCTAATATACTAATCCACACAGCTATCCTTTTTTTTTTTCTTGATATCTGTTGAAGCCGCGACAGCCAGCAGAACCTCATCAAACTCTGTGTGAAGATAGACATCAGCTATGAATAATGGAAGACGAAGTATATCCATCAAAATTCAGAAAAAGAGATTGCTCTAGACAGTGTGCATTATGTGTGGACGAAACGCCCCCCCCCCCCCCCCCTCCCCCCTTATCCCCAAGCCCTGTGCATTGCAGAACCGTACACATTCCCGACCGGGCGCGGAGTACGTGTTTTCGCTTGATTAATGACATGAGCCTGACTCCTTAATTAGACAGGCGCAGCTTCAGATTGCATTGTACGTACACGCATGCCGCCTTTGACGTCGCCACGGCCTTTGCATCCGCGCATAGCGTGACTGAGGTCAACCTCGCAGGGAACAGATGATGTAGGGTACACCGGGCAGTGCACATACGGAGATGAGTGACACCTTCGGTGTGCCGTAGGGTATGCAGAGCGACACGTACCCTAGTGCTCAAGCGTTTTCCTGGCACAAAGTGTCTGTCCAGTTCGCTTCAATGTAGAGCAACACAAGAAAAGATAAGCAGCCAAGAACGCTGTTCTTGTGATGCGCGAGCTGATTTAACTTGCTCACCAATGGGTTTTTAGTCAGCGCAGAATAATATAGAGCCTTGAGCATGCGCGGATATTGCCGGCGGCCCTCACTGAAAACTTCGCCTCTTACAACTGTAATCAAGAGGCTGCCCGCCAATCGAATTATAGATGCATAAATCAATAAAGTAACTGCAGGAAAGCGTCAACAAGACTATGTGTATAAACGTACATTTTTTTTTCTAACGCAGCCAGAACACTAAAGCTCAATTAAAGCCATGAGCTAAGCAACATGTTTATTTTCGGGCTATATTGTAATATAGGCACGCTGGCAAAGTAAATGCGCTTTTCCGTGCTATGAAAAAAATAATATTTATCCTAATCGTTATCATTGCTGCGCATCTCCAGCAGTCACCGTAACGCATGATTTCGGAATACCTCTTTTTCCTCTTTTTTTTGTAATATCTGCACAATCTTTTCCCTCAGAGGTTGCTCAACTTGATCGAGAAAATACGACTGAGTGCACTTGCCGCAGTTAGATGGCTCAGATGCACAACTAAGGCTAGGTCTGATTGCCACTAATAGCAATAGTTGTTATCCTGGCCTGCTCAAGTATACTGCTGCGCAGCCGAAAAGGCAGGTGTCTAAGAATCTGCTAATGCTCCGAGAATGCGCCTGTTATCTGTACACATTGTTGTAATCGCACCGCTGGCCCGAGTTGTTGGGGTCTCGGTGCTGACGCCCGTTATTGCCAATGGGTTGCAAGCCCCAAGGGTAGCGTTGGCCTGGCGGCCTGGGGCACTGGAAGCATCCGAAGGTCCCGGCAAAGCATGAGAAGACGGGTAACAGAACAACTTGTTTATTCTAACATAGCAAAAGAGCGGCCGGTCAGGTCGACCGGAGTGGAGAGACGGGAGAGCACGTAACTCAACAGTACAAATCGGAGCCTCTCCCCTGGCGTCCGGGGGCAGCTGCTCTTATACTCTCGGCGTCGCGGTCCAAAAGGGAAGGAGGGAAGGTCACCGGATGAAGGTCACGGGACGGCGCAGCAGGGGCCCACGACGGCGCGAGCGGTTGAGCCGAGAGACCTCCAGGCCCCTCATTCGGGGAACTCCGCTCCCCGGCTGCCGCGCTTTGACAAGCGAGGGCACACACACACACACGCACACACGAAGACACGTGGCACTGAAACACGCCTGGACACGCTTGGCGGGTAGGCGTTGCGGCGTCGTTGAACGGGCCAAAATGTCCGCCGCTTTGAACAAAGCCCCGGCGTCCGTTGCATCCGCGCCGGCATTACCGCGCGTTGTAGGCGAAACGTAACAGACCGCCCCGCCGGGGGAAGGAGATCCCGATGGTCAGGGGACTGCATCCGCTGTCCGGAGGGATGTCGCTCGATGATGCTCATAACCGAAGTTGGGCGTCCTTGGGCGTTTCTTGAGCGCAGCGCACAGAGAAGGCCTCGTTCTCACGTTCAGGTGCACACAGGACACTGCAAAGTGACTTCGGGAGAGTTGACATTTTTGTTCTCGTTTCCGGCAAGTGTTAGAACCACGCCAAAAGTCAACCGCTCAGTCAGCAAGCACGGCACAACCCTCACTAAGCCCTGCCAGGCTCTTTCCCCTTTTATACTGCTGCCTAGTTCCTTACAGTAGTTTAGCAGCACTCAGAACGCGTCCATAAATCGGAAAAATTGCACTAAAAAGCACATCATCACTTTGAAACACTACACAAAAGCAATAAGTTAAAAATCCTGCCTCAGGAAGAAAAACATCAGTAACAAGCAATTTTGAGGCTGATTCTCACGTTAGGGGCTTCGACTTAAGCCATCGGCGTTACCGTTGAGACTCCCCTTTTTGTAACGCACCTCAAAGGAATATTGTTGCAAAGCGAGGCTCCAGCGCAGGAGGCGGCCATTTTTGGGAGAGATGGTCTGCAGCCATTGGAGAGGGCAGTGATCCGTTTCAATGATAAACCTCGAGCCGGCTAGGTAACATGACAATTTCTGAACGGCCCACACGATACACGCACACTCTTTCTCGGTGGCGCTATACGCCTGCTCACGACTGGTCAGCTTACGACTAGCATACAGGACGGGGTGTTCTACTTCTCCATTTTCCCGTTGGCACAGTACAACGCCCATGCCTCGCTCACTAGCATCACACTGAACAACGAACCCTTTTGTGTAGTCGGGCGATCGTAGCACAGGCTGGCTTGTTAGGGCGCTCTTTAGGGCGCTAAAAGCTCTTTCCTTTGTCTCATCCCAGACGACTGTCTGCGGCTCTGTCTTTCTTAGAGCATCCGTCAAGGGAGCCGCGATATCAGAGTACCTGGGGATGTACCTCTGATAGTAGCCGGCGACACCTAAGAACGACCGAATATCGGTCTTCGTACGCGGTTGCGGGAAGTCTCGCACAGCGGCCACCTTTATTTCAGAGGGGCGGCGACGACCCCGACCAATCACGTGTCCGAGGTAGACAACCTCGGCCTGTGCTAACTGGCACTTGGGAGCCTTGACTGTCAAGCCCGCATCGCGCAGGCGGGTTAGCACTGCCCGCAAGTGCGCCATATGCTCAGGCCAGGATGCGGAGAATATCGCTACGTCGTCTAGATACGGTAAAGCGAATTCTTGCTGTCCCCGCAACACTTTATCTATGAGGCTTGAAAAGCAGTATGGCGCGTTCTTCAAACCAAAACTCAAAACTTTAGGACGGAATGTCCCCATGGGTGAAATGAACGCCGCATACCTACTAGCCTCTTCTGTAAGTGGAACCTGCCAATAACCCCTGACAAGATCTAGGGTGGAAATAAACTGAGCGCTACTCACTCTCTCAAGGCGCTCCTCGATGTTAGGGATCGGATAAATTTGATCCTTAGTGATGGAATTAAGCCTGCGGTAGTCGATGCAAGGACGAGGTTCCTTGCCCGGTACCTCAACTAAAATCAAAGGGGAAGTATAATCACTCTCACCCGCTTCAATAACACCGAGCTGTAGCATTTTCTTTACCTCAGCCTCCATAATATCGCTCTGGCGGGGTGACACCCGGTACGCCTTGGATCGTACTGGCTCTGGGGAGGTAAGTTCTATGTCATGGGTAAGGACAGAAGTCCTACCAGGCCTCTCAGAGAACAGACCTTGAAACTCTTGTAAGAGCTGGTGTAGTTCGGTTTTCTGCTCAGGCGACAGCGATGCTTTACTTATTAAGTCACTAATGACTTGATCGGTGTCTTTCCTGTTCGTCACTGAGCCTAGTCCCGGAAGCTCGACCGGAAGCTCTTCTAACTTTCCCGCATCGGGAATTTCCTCTCCAGTATCTGGTGCCTTTAACGCTACAGGCTCAATTTTATCCCGTTCGGGCGTGCTCCGAATACCAGCTTGCTGCGCCTCTGACCCTTTTTCATCGTTCAACAACGTCGGCCCCGCAACTACCGCCTTTGCAGCGAGCTCCCGAACCTTCGATCTGGTTAAGGCCTGAACGCTAGCCTCACCAAACAAAAGCCCCTTCTCGCGCAGGAGGTGATCGGACCTGTTCGAAAATAGGTACGGGTACTGGGGGGGCAGCATAGATGACACTGCGGCCTCCGTCTCAAGTGCTCCGAAAGGTCCTTCAATAAGCACTTTTGCTACCGGCAGACACACGCTATGAGCTTCCACTGCTTGCTTGATCCATGCGCACTCGCCCGTGAACATATCGGGTTCTACGTAAGAGGGGTGAACGACATCCATCGTAGCTGCGGTATCGCGAAGCACTCGGCACTCTTTCCCGTTCACGAGGAGGTCTCGCATGTAAGGCTCGAGAAGCTTGATGTTCTCGTCAGTGCTGCCTAATGAAAAAAACACGACTTTTGGTTTTGTTTCTGGGCACTGCGCCGAAAAGTGACCCGGCTTCTGGCACGTATAACACAGGCGCGCTTGCCTCGCCTCGAACCGCTTTCTGCGTTCGGCTTCGGCTGCCGCCGTCTCCTTACGTTCGGTCGGACACTGCGCCGAAAAGTGACCCGGCTTCTGGCACGTATAACAAACGCGCGCTTGCCTCATCTCGAACCGCTTTCTGCGTTCGGCTTCGGTTGCCGCCGTCTCCGTACGTTCGGTCGGACTGCTTTCACTCGCATCCGAACTACGTGTGTCCCCCTTTGCTCTCATGGGCGTGAACTTTGGCCTCTCAAACTTGGAGCCAAATTCACCCTTTTGACCGTCCTTAGCTCCACGAGCCCGACGCGTCACAAACTCCTCGGCTAACTCAGCGGCTCTAGCCACCGTACTAACGTCTGGCCTATCCAAGACCCAGTACCGCACGTTCTCAGGTAACCGACTATAAAACTGTTCTAGCCCGAAACACTGCAGAACTTTCTCGTGGTCACCAAACGCTTTCTCTTCTTTGAGCCACTCCTGCATGTTTGACATAAGCCTGTACGCAAACTCTGTATATGACTCACTTCTGCCTTTCTCATTTTCCCGAAACTTCCGACGGAACGCCTCCGCTGACAGCCGGTACTTTTTTAGCAGACTCGATTTCACTTTGTCGAAATCCTCTGCCTCCTCTCTCTCCAAGCGAGCGACTACGTCGGCCGCCTCGCCGGGTAGCAAAGTGAGCAAGCGCTGTGGCCACGTTTCCCGAGAGAACCCCTGCTTCTCGCACGTTCGCTCAAAGTTAACCAGGAACAAACCAATGTCCTCTCCAAGCTTAAACGGCCGCATCAGGTCAGTCATTTTGAACAATACTCGTTCTCCTGCACCGTGTGCCTGACTTCCATTACGAGCGCGTTCCATCTCTAACTCGAGACGCTTCATTTCCAAAGCGTGTTGACGGTCGCGCTCTCTTTCTTTCTCTTGTTGCTCTTTACGTTCGCGCTCATCTTTCTCTTTCTGTTCTTTAAGTTCGCGCTCCTGTTTCTCTTTTTGTTCTTTAAGTTCGCGCTCCTGTTTCTCTTTTTGCGCCTCCCTCTCCTCAATGGTCTCAAGGCATTCCGACAGCTCGTCATCCTCAGCTTCTAACTCAAGAATAGCCCTTAGCAGTTCTGGTTTTCTGAGTTTGTCTGAGACATCCAGACCCAACTCTCTCGCAAGCTCCAGCAATTTCGGTTTGCGCAACGACTTCAAATCCATGGCTGCTCTGAATGCTGCTTTCTCTACTGCCTACTATTGTCTTGCCGCAAACTAACCCGGTAGCAACGACAACCACAATTACCAGCTCTGTTTCTAACACTAACAAAAGCCTGGCAAAACTCAGAAGAAGAAAGTCCCGCACTCACCAAACCTCGCAGCCAAGACTTCAGCGCAGTCGTTCCGCTGCAGGCAACCAGTCATCACACAGGGCTCGTTGCGCTGCTCCCGGATGGTCGTTGTGCTGCTCAGCATACAGTCAACCGCATCTCTTCGCTGCTGGCCTCCGTTGTCGCGATCTCACCGCTGGCAACCAGATGTTGTAATCGCACCGCTGGCCCGAGTTGTTGGGGTCTCGGTGCTGACGCCCGTTATTGCCAATGGGTTGCAAGCCCCAAGGGTAGCGTTGGCCTGGCGGCCTGGGGCACTGGAAGCATCCGAAGGTCCCGGCAAAGCATGAGAAGACGGGTAACAGAACAACTTGTTTATTCTAACATAGCAAAAGAGCGGCCGGTCAGGTCGACCGGAGTGGAGAGACGGGAGAGCACGTAACTCAACAGTACAAATCGGAGCCTCTCCCCTGGCGTCCGGGGGCAGCTGCTCTTATACTCTCGGCGTCGCGGTCCAAAAGGGAAGGAGGGAAGGTCACCGGATGAAGGTCACGGGACGGCGCAGCAGGGGCCCACGACGGCGCGAGCGGTTGAGCCGAGAGACCTCCAGGCCCCTCATTCGGGGAACTCCGCTCCCCGGCTGCCGCGCTTTGACAAGCGAGGGCACACACACACACACGCACACACGAAGACACGTGGCACTGAAACACGCCTGGACACGCTTGGCGGGTAGGCGTTGCGGCGTCGTTGAACGGGCCAAAATGTCCGCCGCTTTGAACAAAGCCCCGGCGTCCGTTGCATCCGCGCCGGCATTACCGCGCGTTGTAGGCGAAACGTAACAACATGTTCGCAGCAGTGGAGGTAAATTTTATCATCCCCCATTCTCGGGACGTGATCGTGCAACGCAAATTAGCGCTCGCGAGTGGCTCAAACGAGAACTGCAAACGACCGGGCGCTACAGGGAATCCAATTTGCAGAATAGAGAATAGGACTAATGGAGCGACTCGTTATCCTTTGCTGCGTATTTTTAATGATGTTTTCTTTCTTTTTTTATTTTCAGACCCCTAATTCCGCCCGTCCCGCTTTTCGTTACACTTCTTCTCTCCGGTTTTCTGCATTCGCCTTATTTGAGAGTCGGACATTGTTGCAAAAACGGAAGAACTCGTTTTACACTTCGTAGCGAATGCGCGCTACGCGACACGAATGTCTTGTAGGCGTCACGTAGAACCTCAAGAAAAACTAAAAAAAAGCACGCGGTGAACGAATGTCTGCAACTAAGGAGGTATTATTACATATTCTCTAATAAAACAAGCACAGGCACCGTAGGAAATGGGTGAAAATATTAGGCGTAATCAGTTATGTGTGTCAGTAATTGCTATCGCGAGAGAGACGTAATTGAATTTGAGAACTCTTGCGAACAATTCGGCAACAAAAAGCACATTTGCATGCTTGGCAGCGTCGTTGATAAGCTGGGGAAGTGAGGCGGCCCAAAGAACACTGTTCGCCCCCGCGATGGAAGTAAATTCATCTTTTTGGAGCTCATTCTACACGCAGTCACGCAACCAAATTATCCTCGTTTCGCTAAACGCACACCGTCTCTGTGTTATTGGGCATGTATATTATCGTGTTTGAGTATTCTTCTCTTTTTTTGTGTTCACCGGCTCAGGAGTGTGACTGCCGTGTGTCGCATGTATACATTAAATAAATGGTCAAAGTAGTTCCCCACAATGTGTTCTTATGGACTTGTGTACACAAAGGCCACCGTGAATGCTTATGCCGACGCGCCTTTATGTATCTCGGATAGCCAGCCATCGTTGGAATTTCGTTTGTAATATGTCTGGTTGGAGCTGTGTGCCTCAATGCTCATTCATTTATGCTGCATGTCTTGTATGCACTGTGTATTTATTTTTGCAATTTTTTTATTATTGAAGTACGCTGTGTGTCTGACACAATGTGACTGTGTTACGCAATTGCTGGCGCATTTGCTCATGCATGTTTTTTTTTTCTGTTCTATACGGGTTGCCGCGGGCAAGACTCAGATGGGAAAGAGTTACACAGATACAACGAACTTCTTAAAATCTACGAGAACCGAAGCTTTCGCGAAGCTAATAATCAAATGCTATAAATTTGCCCATTTCCTTCGCGCGTCTTCAATGCAAAGTAAACTGACACGAGCGCATGTTCTAAAGCGTAATCGTGCTACGCACAATGTGACAAACACGGAGATCATCGCAAGAACCTGATTAACGTTGCTACGCTATTGAAGGATACACGTGTGATTGTGGCCTAATTATGCTAATTATGGGAGCATCGGGCTGCCGTGTTGGGCCACCCATGTTTATTCCCACCGTTAAACACGTTATTCTTTTTTAACCATGTAAGCTATTCAACAAGACAGCAGCAGCAACCAGCAGCCTCGGTCAGCAAAGTCCAGGAGGGTTCACCTTGCGTTTCTTCTTTCTTTTTTTCTTTCTCGTTGACCTCAAATTACCTCGACTACTCTATTTTATTTTGCACCCGTTTTCTTCTGTCCTTAATTTATTTTCCCGTGCTGACCACCCTCTGAATACATCAACTAGCCAACTCCAACCAACCTTGTCAATCTTGAGCATCATAATTTCGGTCTCGATGGTAGGTAATTCGCCCATCCATAGCAATATATCCCCGTTTCACGTAATTCGTGCCAGGTATGATGGTCGTCTAGAACTTATTTACCTAAACTTGCCAGTATACCTCCTTCGCGGTCCTTGTACTATTTTTTTTTAATTTTGCGGTCTCGACGTTTCCCTTCAATAAAAAAAAAACTCTTAAGCTGGCGATGCTCAGTTTCTCGTAGTCGAAAAAATAGATTTTCTGGGCGTAATTGACAGCGCACACGCCGCCTAGCGGTTGCTCCAAAATCCGGTTGCTATCGTATGAGCAAATCGTAACATAACAGTTATCCCTAATACCGAGGTCAATATTTCCTAATAAAAGTTGATATAGATAGTGGGATTGGCGAGCTCCTCAAATATGACGAAATAATCGACAAGCTTCAAACGAACATCAGTTAATAACTTCAAATTCCGAGGCATCACGTGCCGAAGCTACCATCCGATTATGAGGTACTATGTAGTGTTGAAGTCCGGATTAATTTTGACCACCTGGGGATCTCTAATGTGTGCCCAATGCACGGCACATGGGCGTTTCTTGCACTTCGCCCCCATAGAAATAAATACCGCCGCCGCGGCCGGGATTCGATTCCGCGACCTCGCGTGCTTAGCAGGTAGCGCCACAGCCCCTAAACCACTACGGCCGATTGAACATGAATCCAAGTCAGCATATAAATGTGCAAGTTAATTTGCATATATGCATATACAAACTGTAAAGACACCTCTCAGACTTCAAGTAATCAGGTTATTGGATTTCTTTACTACCCTCAGTTCCGTAGTGTATGAGGAGTGTAGAAAAACGTGGTCAGAACGATTTCACAACGAATCGGGACGAATGGGCACGGTTCCGATAAAGAGCGCAAAAGACTAATAAAAGGTCACCGAATAACTGCCAACACTATAGGATAAAAAAGTTTTCATTTCATCGATTGCTCTCAATTGACTGCGGGCTTCACAGGGCTGCGAATTTTCTCCTGCAAATCTCGGTGACAGGCAAAATTTTTCGGGCGAGCGGTACACGTGGGAAGAACTGATAAGAAGAGAATCAAGCAGCACATGTTATTACCTGTCTAAACATTCTTAGTGATGTATGAATTCCCGATAAAACGGCAATTCATTTTTCATTTCTCAAGCTGCATTATTTTTTTAACCCTCCTCGCCTCGGTTTCATACTCCATATAGTAAATTAGGAGATTCTATATGATCCTAAGATCTACGAATATGTGAGGTCTCACTATAGACAGCAAGAGAGAGATACTACAGATTATATTCCAATATACCTATCCGAACAACGGGAAATATCTGTCTTACAGTATAATAAATAGTCAATTGCAAAATAATTTATTAGGGCTGCAAATAAACGTCAACATTAAGACAGCTGCCTGACAATCCGACAAAAAATCAGGAATCAGCACTCTCCTATTGACTGGTCATTCTCGTCACGGCTTCCTGACTTCATACCGCTAATATTTATCGGAGTTTCCGGGGGGGGGGGGGGGGGGGGGGGATTGGTCATACAAAAAATGAGTTTACCAATCTTGACAGTTGTTATCGTAATTGATTATTTATCGTTTTGTTCAACTCTCACTGCAAATAGTGGCTTCTATTATTTCCCGTGTATTTCATCGTCTAATACCATCTCTCTTAACACTAATTACGCGGTCACAAAGGACTTATGAAGTAAATAAGCAGGCAGCTTGGCGAGAGCGGCCCCTTAGTCGTCTCATTTTCTCGATCCTTCATGTGTTAGCTTTCATAACAGTTGCTAGGTTCAGGAAGCGTGCAGTTATGCAAGGCTCTTTCTGCCGATCATTAATAAATTTAACCGATCAGCGACACCACCTATTCCCTTGGAATAAAAACTTCTGCCGTGCTAAAGAAACTGAAGTCCAGTTCACTAAATTGCACCGTCGAATACCTACATTAAGATACCATCTGCATAGATCAGGGACGCTATAACTTAAAGCTATTCCAAACTTTTCTATTCCGATTCTGCAATCAGCCCTTCATGATTGGTCAAAAAAATTTCGAGCCACCCCCCCCCCCCCTCCCCCTTCGCCTGTCTCTTACTCGACGTCAGGAAAACCGCGAAGACGCCCCATGTGATATGATATGCATGCGCACACTGATTATGCATGATTATACCGAACAAAATAAATATAATTATTTCTGATTCGACGCCTTTTTCGCCATGATACTCTGCCATTGATCAAACGTTTTCGGGCGGCGCCCACTTCGCCTGTCTGTCACGCGACGCCACAAAACCAAGAAAACTCACCGCGTCAAACCGACATGTACACGGTAAAGACGCATTAATATGCCGAACAAAACTATTTTTTTTTTCTGAATATCCGAAGACAGCCCCGTCCCAAAAGGAATGGGAGATGGCTGCCCGACGATTGCTCTGGCGCTAGCTACTCAGAGTGGCCAGGGAGCATGGACTTATTTGCGTATAATAAACATTTTTTCGTGGCAGTATAAAGCTATCGAGCACTTTCGGCGCGTACACAACATCTCTCTGCCAACTCTTCTTTGCTGGGGATCCGTTCTAGCGGCAGTTTTAACGTTCCGTTGCACGCCGCCGTGATTTTCCAACTAGCCGCGACAACCGCGACGCCGGCACCGCCGTCTTCATGCGGTTATCTACTTTCACTGTGCTGGCTCAGTCCCATCAAAACCTCTCCTCTCAAGCATTCTCTTCGCCTCTTGTCAGCCAATTCGGTAAGAAAATCTGCTGAATGTAGGCTATGCTATTCACTCTGAAAGCAAAAAAAAAAATGACTGCCTACTGACCCTTTTCACGAAGCACTTTGCTCTGGAGAAAGGAGATGGCGCTTTCGGCGGTGCTCCGCACGTTGCCTCAGCGAAAGCGCAAGAATACGAAATCGTTACCTCTTCTGCTCTGCTTCTGTGCGATTAGCTGTTGCAATACAACTGGGTTTTCGCTAACGCACTGTGCTCCATTAAGGCTGAAGAATGTGCAGTGATGGAGTGAAGACGTAGATGTATGCAGTAGGTGGCTGCGAAAATTGGGACTGGCATATTCAGGCATGGAATAAATCTGTGTGTCCAAGTTCGGGAGCCGCTGCTATACATAAGGACTGGCTGTGTTGCCGGCACTTCGCGATGCACGGCTTCTCGCTAAAATAAAGCAAAATACCTCATCCACCAGCGTTCCAGCGATAACCTCTAAGAAAAGAACTTCAACCCCAAAACGTCTGCACGAGTGAGTACCGCTCGTTAGAGGCTGACAAAGGGAGTAGTGCCGCTACTTGGCGTAAGATTCTCGCACTTTATCTACGCACATCCACCCCAATTCACATGCAAACTTACACCTACTCTATCGTCAACGTATTAAGAATAAGTGAACGGGCGCACACTTGAATCAATATGCGCCGAAATATGGATGACGGCAACTACACCGACAGCACACTAATGTTCCGAACCGAACGATTCCTAACGGTCCGCACAGTAAGCGCCGAACGAGTGATAATGCCTATTTGCTACAAGTTATTACAACGTACAGAACAGCTACGTTACACGCCTTGTGCCCAGCAAGAACAACTCTATCGCAACTGAGCACACCCGCGAGCGATCGGGCAGAAAATAAACAATCAGATAATGAGCACCCGGGAAACATTATCGAGTCAGAAACGTGACAAGCAGCTGCTTAAAAGTATTTGCTAAATAAAGAATGAAGAGGTAAACGCACTGATACTGATTCAATTTATAAGTGGAAAGTTAGGGCAGCTTGGATTACATCGTTAGCGCCGCTTTTATTACAAGCACCGTATACGCTGCTCGCGCCTTTTGGGCAAAGCGTAATGAGCTCCGAAAGCGCTTACGTGTCATTTGAAGCTCTAGCCAAAGCTTCGCGTGTCGTCCACCCAGTCACCGTCTATGATATCCACCGAAACAGGTTTGCAGAGCCACACCATCATGCGCATCCATTATAAACACAGAAGCAACGGAGGCAGCTGAGGCAAGAAGTGGACGCGTTATTACATCATCAAACATGGCAGCGCCCACGGGATCGCCTGCAAAGGGTGAATAAACTAGGAGCGCGTTTGATTGGACATTTCAACCGACGCTGCGGGTTACCGCCCGGTGCTTGCATCAGTGGTTACCAAAATTTGACGTCAGGACGTAGGAACAAAAAACAGATTGGAGTATTTTTACGTTATAGGGCCCCTGGTCTGGCGCTCTCTAATTTTAGCTTACATTGGGGTGATGATGAGACTATAAAGCACTTCTTATCTTACCACCATTTCTCATTATTAACAAAACATATTTTAGATGGAGCATTTCACTGTGTTGGATTGAATCTTGTCATTCCCGATGTTCTGTCTCTGGGAGCCTCCTCTGTATAAGACGTTGTGATAGCGAGGTCGGTGTAGCTGTTACGAAGTTTATAATTGAATCGGAGTAATTTTCTTGCTAAATGCTTAAATCTTTATTTTATTTTACTTTTCAAAATACCCCATTAGTATTTATTCTTATATTTTACTCAATATTTTTCTAACTCACCCAATCTTTGGCCAATATTCTATTGTGGGTATGGGCCACTCATAAAGGAAGCCAACCAACCGACACATTATCAGCACCAAAGGCATTCCATTCTGAATTCTGCCCACACGATGTTCTCGCGAGCGCCTTTCTTTTTTTATAGGCTCGAGTTTCCCATCAGGACAAAAGTGGGCAAACGTAAGCATGCGTAGTTATTAAGCCGCACGATTTCTCTTTAGTAGTTCTGCTCCACCATCATACCTAGGAACACCTGGTCCCTTCAGAATGTTCGTTGTCGCTTGTGCTGTTCATGCACGTGTTTTATGCCGTTTTCTCTTAAGCAGAGATGCTTATCAAGGCACGAAACTATCGTCCTTTCTTGACATGATAGCTTGTTTTCGTGTTTCAGATACGATTAGAAAAGGGGACTGCCCACACCAAACTTAGTGAGATGAGCTCGACTGGCCTCAACTTTTCATTCCTTGTGTGCTGTTGCAATATGCACATCAAATATTACAAGCTAGCCCACTCTCCCACCTTGCCTCAAGTTAAAGGGGTCATCATATTGTCGCCCAACTATTCTGCCTTTATATAGCATATAGTACCGGAGAGTGGAGGTGCCAGTAAGGTTGTACGCACAAAAAATTGCCCGTCTTGCCCGAAGGCGAAGCGTTGCAAGCGATAGCAAAGTTTAGAATTTCGGTGGACGTTCTCGCACGGTGTTCTAATGATGCGTGAAACCGACGTGGCCCGAGGCAGCACGTGAGACAACAGCTCCCGCGCATCAGGTAAGAGCGCCGGGGTGGATGCCAAGCGTCTCGAAACGCTGATGCAATGAGTAACGCCGGCAGCGGTTTTAAAGGCGTCCCACTTCTACCGCGCACGACATCACACCTACAAAATTAGGATTTATTTATTTTTTATTTAATTATTTATTTATTTACTTGTTTGTTTGTTTGTTTGTTTGTTTGTTTGTTTGTTTGTTTGTTTGTTTGTTTGTTTGTTTGTTTGTTTGTTTGTTTGTTTGTTTGTTTGTTTGTTTGTTTGTTTGTTTGTTTGTTTGTTTGTTTGTTTGTTTGTTTGTTTGCCCTCCGGGCCTTTGGGGCTTTCGGGGATTAAGAATATTTCCGTTGACAATTACTGCACTTTGTTCTCAGAGCAGGGCATGCAGCGCGGTGTGTACATGGACACAGCTGCTTTGCGCGAAGGCTAATGTGAGTGCGCACAATGCTCATGTCAGTAGCAGAAGCCAGAGCGGTACCCCGGCTCCGGCAGAGCCGACTTAAGGTTCGCTTGCTCTGGGCCGACACTACATCTTCGGAAAGCTAAGTCCTTCGCACCCTATTTCTAGCACGTTATTAATATTTTTCTACTGGAAAGTATTGTGGTTTCGAAAGTATATGACATTTTGTCGTTTTCGTTGTATCTTTGGCGTTGTCTTGTTAGACATTTCTATTGTTTTTTCACGCTTGTGTCACGACTTTGTATTTGTAGAGATATTGAATTGTATTGATTGTGATTTGTGTCTTCTCTGTTTAAGAAAGGCACGCTGTTATGTTTATACACGCCTATTTGTAACCTATTCACTGCACCTCTGTTTTTAATTTTGTTTACATGAACTCGTTTATTAGATTGAACCGATAAATAGCCATATAGACTAACGTTCCAAATATTTCTGCAAACGCTTATCCTGTGTTCACACACAATAAGCTTCAATTTCCTCATGACATGGCCCTGTCAACTGTCGGTGACAGCGTCTCCTGTCGTGTCGACGCTCCAGTCACATGCACTGCTCCAATGCCTACGGTCTGCAGACGGATCGCGGACGGCCGTGTTGGCGGCGCTTCGGTAGGAATGGCCTTGTTTGCAAACCGTTGGGTGATTTTGTTCTCACATTGCAACTACGCGGCCTCACACGACGATTTAACGTAGGAAACACGGCGACGCTTTTAGGGCAACCGTCTCCCACATCCTATATATACCCTGTCGTCGACCTGCACTGTTTCGTTCTGCCGTTGCCAGTAGTTACTTGTATTTCCTTTAGGTTTGTGTCATGACGCTTCTGGCGGCAAGGTACTAGTGACAACAGGGCGCTGTTTTCGAGATGCGTTCTCGGTTTGTTGCCCCATTAGGCTTAGCAAGTGCCGTTGTATTAAACTGGACGTGGCCTCTGAGATCTTACGGCACACACGGCAAGCAGATGCGCTGTCGATCTCGGACGCCATACATTACGAATGTTCGCTTGCGCAATAGAGGACGCTACAACTTTTCGCACCACGCGAATAACAATTACAGAGCGGCGCTTTCCGGATCGCCGTTCGCTTCAAATACGCGGGAAACGATGCAGCGCTGACGATAAATAATAATTAAATGCGGGAAAACATACAGACTTGCCCACATAAGCGCAACACCGCGCTCGGTAAAACAGCTTGCTGATAACAAAGACGAGTGGCTTATGATGACAGGTCTAAAATAACCTCAACACGGATGCATTACAAATATGGACTAAAAATCTTCCTTACGGAGCCGCATCCACCACTCGCAAACTCAGCTGTGGCGAAAATGCCAGCCACCAAGACGAATCGATACACAGAACGTGGAATAGGCCAATTTGCGTAATGGTTAATTTTTCTCTCATATAATGCGAAGAGAATTCGTGTGTTGGGGGACTGCCTTAAACATTGCCCTGTTTCCCCACATAGTGCAACAATTTGGGATTTTGTTACGACAAACAACCGACCTTAAAGCCAAAACATACTTTTGCATCATCACCTTAAATCATGACATATCTTTCAACTTGCATATCCCATAATGCGGAAGCTTCTGGAAATCGTTTACTGCGCAGGCGAATGTTTGTATAACTGCATCTTAATGGCGTCTCGCCACTGGTTATGCACGCAGTAACGGGACTTTACTGTATTCTGTTAATACTGGGATGAAGAAGTTGAGCCTTTCTTTAGTGTGGACGCAAATATGTGCAATACAGCGGCCAGATTTTTCAAATTGCATACGCTCCTTGTTCTTCTTTTCATTTTATTTATTCTTCTTATTTTGCGTGAGAGCATTTACAGCCATTCTTTCTCATATAGCCCAATTTTTCCGGCACCGCCTCTTCGCTTTGACAATCAACCCGAGTTTTTTTTTTTTTTCCTTGCCACTAGGCATGATACGGTGCTCTTGCAGATGACAATGACAAATGCACGCCATCTTCTCGCACCGTATCTGTGGTTCTTTCTGCTTTCCTGCGCGGGAAGGAAACCCCCTCGTCTATCGGCCAAAGACAAACAATGCGCACGAACGACGACGCGAGAGGAAGTCCGCCTGTAGGAGTTTGAGTTGCGCCGGTATCCATTTCCCGAGCTGCGTCTCCCGGCGCTTTCGCTTTTCGCGAGCAATGTTTGCAGTCGCGTCGGTCTTTCCGCTTGTCTTTTCTAGCGGCGCCCCCGCGAGAGTACAGCCTTGAATCCTCCTAGTATCGCGTTCTTTTCGCTGTCACTGCGTTCTTTTCTTTCCTCCTTCTTTTTTTTTTTTTTTGTTAGGCTTTGTCATTTTCCATGCCTTCTTGGCTTCAGAGCGAAGCGCATCATTTTTACGCTGTCAACTCGGGTGCGGCAAATACACATTGCAGAGCTCATTTCTTTCCGTCTTTGAGGCGCCCTTGTCTCGAACACAACCCGCATTTCACTTGCACAGCAAGAACGCGCGGGCTAACGCAGGCCGAAAAGCCATGCGTCTTTTTTTTCCAGGCCACATTACCTTCTACGCAGGCGAAAAATCCTGCGCTGCGCTATAGCTCTGATGCTTCACGCCGTTTTAAATTAGACATAGGGAGCGGCTACTAATTAATGCGACCAGAATTATATGAAATATCAAAACGAAATACTTCGAAGCAGTGCGGCACTTGACGGAGGAAAGTAAATATGGGCAGTTTTCAAACGCATCTGTGTGTCCTTTGAAACATTCCGCTTTTAATTTCAAGATGCCTACTTTCATTCTTCTTGTTTTCACTGTCTTCGTTATTAGGAACCAAAGCCATAGATTTTCCCAAGGCGCAAACTTTTCCCGATCATCTCTTCAACTTAGCTTGTTAACTTAGCTTAACTTAGACAACTTAGCTTAACTTAGCTTGCGAAAGTGTGTGGACGCCCCCTTACGTGAAGCGTACTTGGGTGACGGGAAATGCATGCTCGAAAGCGCAATCGTCACTTAGGATTCGCGCCGAACTTGGACTGTCCGCGTTCGTCCGGGCATTTCCCCTAATTGAAAGCTGGAGCTCGATCCTACTGCTTCCAATTGGCAAGAAGGCTCTCACCTGCCCTATTCAGCCAGACCTTCCGTTCGCTGCGCCTTCCTGCCACACAAACTTCGATTTGGGATGGGCCTTTCCGCACATTCGCCTAGCCGGCACGTATTGAGGGGCTGTTGAAGCCACCTGGGTACCGCCACTATTTACGCAAAAATGAACGTCATTTCCTTTTCCATTAACAAACCTCGTGCAGGGATTATGAACATTATGCTCGTACCGTCGATATTTCGAACCAATGCTGACTCCTCTAATGCACTGCTCAGTGACGCCAAACATATAATAAATCGATGAAGAGGAAACAATAAAGACGTATTTTGTTCGTCCCCTGAAAGCAAGAAAGTGGGCCCCGGGGTTAGAGGCTTATTGATTTGGGATATCGGGGGAAAACACGTAGTGGCCTTCGGCTGCCGGTCTTTGTAGGACTCAATGTTTCGGAAAGTTTCTGCGAGAAGAGGAATGGGGCTGCCGAGATAAATGAAGAAAGCGGTGCTGTCTGGGAGGGAAACGGGTCGATTATTTTTTCGTAAACAGTTGAAATACTGCTTGACGCTCTATAGGAAGATACATTCGGGAACGGCGCTCGCAAACATTGACTCCTTTGTTACGTTTGGAAAGAGTGTTCGAAGAGATGTGCCAGTCCGCGCATATGATGCATCGAACGCAGCGAAATCGCAGATAACGCAGATAACGCAGTTCTCCCACTCTTCAGATCACGTTAAGGTTCTTTTGACCACTTCTCAAGGCCTACCGAAGATTGTGCGTGCGCTTCACCGTACGTTCGGTGTCCGTTCCTTCCCTATTCTCATGTCTTTTCGAATGCTTCGTTACAACGGAGCTCACAACTTCTATACTATTGATTGTATCCGACGCATGTTCCTGTATGCGGTGGTGGTTCTACTGACGCCGGCGTCTGGCTTCGCGTTCCCATGGCGCCATGACGCTGCGTTTTCTCCTTTTCTTAGCAATAGTGGGATCCTTCAGTATAAGAAGTATTGAAGGACTATCATTGTAGCTCATCAATGACGCCAGTGTGTGGTTGCGCATTCTCCCTCACCAATATATTCATACGGCCGTGTCGATGATGCGGCCTATGTGGTCACAGGACAGGCTGTATTATGATGTAGGCTCGGTCCTAGGCGCTAAGTTGTACATCAGCTGAATTGACGAGCCTATGCTGCTGTCTTTTGGCTGAAAACCTTGTATTCAGGAAGGCGAAAATCAGGTCTAATCAATTAAACCAACTTTATTGTCCAGTGTACACGCTGGATAATTATTTTGGGCTACAAATTACGGGATATGTCGACGTGTTTCGGAAAGACCTTACAAGGCAATAGCAGCGTAAGTAGTGCGGGCACAGATATGACAGTAAAGATAACGATAACAAAAAATAAACGAATGCTAGACTCGCCGAAAATGTTACTAATGTTTTGAAAAATGAAGACGATCGCTTAGCATTGTTCTCCACGAGAGAAAATGCAGCAACCTAAAAGAAAGGTACAATACTTGGAACACCAAGCAATTACACAAAACAAAAGAAGTGCGTTCTGTTATCAGTATAACTAAGTTGGCTACTTAGCATACGTTTACAGTGTTGTACGATGCACAACAACAGCGTAAGGCATCAGAAATGGATGATGTACAAGTGGTGGCTGCGTTCGACTGCAACGGGAAGTCTCGGTGAGGAACCATACATTGCTATGAAGGTAGCACTTGTTTAGTATGAAGGCGAAATCATGCCTCTTCCGCTAATTTGGCCACGGCCGACTCCCAACGGAGCCATTTTATGCGCGCAGCGGTTACAGAAAGCTTGAAAAATAAGAAAGGTACTTAAAAAATATTCTGGAGATGCTATTGCTTATCCCTATAAGTGGAAATGCAATAGGGAAGCCCGTGAAGCCATCAATCAGTTCGCGCTTGTTTCGTATCGTCTGAAGCCCCCGTATTGAGCGGTCTGCTTCGTCCATTCATCATGGCGCCCCGTGGCAATTACATCTTGTATCGAGGTCAAGATATTATTCGGGATGTTCAAAAAGGCGTTTTCAGCAGTAAACATATCGGTGAGAAATACGCTGTGAAAAAAGTGCGATTAATTGTGACACTCACAGCAAACGGAGAGAGAATTGTTGAAGCCTATACAACCTGGATAAGACTGACCGCAAAAGAAAACGTATGCAGATATCAGCCCACTCTGTGATCGAAGAAACGTTCGTGCAGTTGATTCTCAACGTTGATCGCTCTATCTTTCGTTGTTTTTTCCCACGTCCTTGCGCTATTCGAAATCTTTTGTCATGGTATACCAACAGGCCCAACTAAGGATCTGAGGATTCGTTCAATTTGTTCATTTTTGCCGTCGCTTGTTAGTTCAACCTTTTGGATAATTCGACCAAACCTTGCTGTCCTGAAAGGGTCGAAATAATAGTGGTCGGCTGTATCATAGCTTGTACACGCATTTATTGGGCTCCTATAGAAATTCATATGTTCCATGTGGGAAATTATTTTCATATACAAAAGAATCTCACCTATATGTTTCCTCCGAAAATTATCAGCTAACTCATACCTTTCAACTCAATGTAACTTTGAGCCAAACTTTCCGAAAAGCGTCACCCAAATAACAGAATTGAGAACCATTGCACCATTGTACACGCTCACCCATCTTAGTTTTAGGAGTCGTACACTATAGAAAGGCCCAGTGTGAATTAATAATTCATTTTTAATTTTCTTCTTTGACCGCCTTTGACCGCCTTTGAGTGCTTTTTTTTTCATGGTAGTTGATGACAGCGTCATGTCGTCTACATTTACGACTCCTTTTTCATCGTTTATTTTTTTTTTTTCTTGTTGTTTCTTGTTTTCATCTGGGATTCATTTTTCAACCCCATTTGATAATGGCACTTCACGTTCTGGGTCTCATTTTCTTAGTTCGTCCTCGTCCACGTTGTTTTCTAGTGCCAGCGCAAAAAAAAAAACTAATAATATATATGAAATGTCACACCCAATTTCGAGCTTGCCTTTTATGGATCCACTCCAATTCACCCACCTATCTGTCCTTTTACGTAGTGCAGCCGAGGTGGCCTGCGCGTATTTGTGTGCCATGGCCGCTCGATAAAAGCACGTTCAGTGTTTTTGTACCCCAAGAGGGTGATGTGGCCACCGAGCTCATCGCATATTGATTTCAATAGGTCGGAATACCCCTTCGTGGAAAGCACTTATAGAAATTTGGGAGCTCACAACGTAGACAGGGAATAGCGATGGAATATTCTCAAGCACAAGGGCGTAGATGACGGTTTTGAGGAGCTGCCGAGGGAGATATATGAGAACAACCTAGTACAAATTGTATGCGAAAGCCAGTGACGTAATGAATTTCAGGAAATTCACCGAGAGCTTAAGCAAGGATTCCCTCTGTCTCTATTGTTGTTCACGCGGTATGTTAAGGGCATAGAAAGGTGACTATAAAACGGTGAATTAGGCTTGATCTATCTTACATCTTTACTGGGGAAGAGTGCAACATAAAGTACCTGGGCTGATCTATGAGGGCGACATAGTACTTCTAGCGGGTAATTCAACAGGTTTACAGAGACTTGAGAATATCTGGGACAATGCAGCGACAAATTCATAGTAAAATCGGGGATTGGAATATTTAATGAAGCCACGAGCAAGGATGTAATATGAATTCAAGAGCAAGTCATGTCCATATACTTAAGCAGTATAAATATATGGTTGTACACATAAGCGAAGGAAAGACCTACTCAAGCATCCTCGACGATAATCTAAGAATGCTTGGGAATCGAAATTCAGCCAGTTCGCTTTGAGGGTCCACCGTAAAGTCAGAAATGAGGCAGTGAAGGGTCACAAGCTGGGCCTCTTTTGAAGTCAGAGAAGCGCAGATCAAAATGAGTTTTGAAGAAAGAGTCAACATGGGCAGGAATAAATTGGGGGCTAAAGTGCACAAATACCTGTAGCTTAAAAGCAACGCCACAGAATAGAGGAGGAGGTCCAGAATACTGGCAACCAAGTACAGGGTAATTGAAAGTGCAAATGGACAACCAGGAGCCATCAAAAAGAAAGTGAGAAAAAGAGAGACAGGGAATTGGATGTAAATGTTGAAAACAGGAAGGCCATGCAAATTTACAAGAATGGCAAGAAAGATATTAGAAAGAAAAATCTCTCAACGTCGCCGGAATCATCTTAGGGACCCTGGACTGAGGGTTCCTCCCACACTGTCCTCGCCATTCAAATATTATTAATAAAGATGTTTTACTCTCTCTCTCTCTGCGACAACAAAAAGGGCAATGCCTTGCTATTTGAGAACCAAACCAGTTGCCTAACGACAAAAATCAAATATTCGAAACAAAACCTGCTGCAATAAAAATCCGGGGACCACTCCGCGCATCCTAATGAAATGCGAAGATATTCACCCAGCGAGAACCGTAGGTAACGACCACCTTCCAGAAGCGCTGAGACCTAAGGCGAATGGAAACTATAACCGGTCAGCAGTCGAGATAAGCAAGAGAAGTTTGGAATATTGATGAAAAAAGAGCAGAGAATAGATTGATAGGGCCGCATCCATTGCAGGTATAAGTAACTGTGCAAGGCAGATATGGCTTAAAGGAAAAGTGAAAACATTAGGGAAATATAGGTAAAATACTAGACTGATAAGCATGTATAGATTACATTATCCGCTCAAGCAGTGATGATTTGTCACTGTCCCATTTCGAAGGGAATCCCGATTAATCATCATCATCATCATCATCATCATCATCCAGTATTGTTTTATACGATGAAAGAACCTTTGGGACGCATTGCGACTGAACCCCCCTTCCCCTTCCACTTTCGGAAATCACTCAGCGCACTCTGGTGTCGCCAATAACGCCTGCCGCCATTAGCTCCGGGGATCACGTTTGAATCACCGTTAGTGACATTGTCGAACACAAGGCAAAATGTAATTAAAAATTAACTATTATATGCGGTGTTATGTGCCAAAACCACCATCTTATTATATGATGCACGCAGTAGTGACGGACTCCATAATAATGTTGATCACCATGATGCCTTCGTTGTCACCATCATCGCACCGTTGTCGCCAACGTCGGACAGTTAATAGTAGCCTGACGATGGTGGCGACAATGTTTGCAATTTCTTTCTTTTCTGTTTTTCTTTTCTTTTTTTTTTGCGAACTGTTCTTTGCAACAAGATGCATGTGCAATATAAGAGCAATGCTGTCTTTGCCTTTATTTTGAACATTCCTGGCAAATTAGGCTTTGGAAATGAATACTTCTTTGAAATGTGTGACCCTATGATTCTGTTACTACACTTCCAGCATGTAGTCTCCGTGCATGTAATTACATTTCTCAAAAATGCGCTTTCTTTGACTCGTTTAACAAAAGGCCTGATAATGGGGCCTTGGCTCATGTGCAAGTTGTACGGTGCATCTTCGGACTTGCATTTATTATTATTATTATTATTATTATTATTATTATTATTATTATTATTATTATTATTATTATTATTATTATTGTTGTTGTTGTTGTTGTTGTTGTTGTTGTTGTTGTTTACAAGTGCTTCTTTGCAAGCTAGCTGCCCTATTGCAAGGATGCTCTGCCCGAAGTCTATAAAACAGCTGTCATTACGTCTGTAAAACTATTCTTGATAAAGGCTGGTCGCCGGCCGCCATGCAGAAATAAATTTTTTGTCTTTGATGCGAATTCAAACAAAAATTCAAGAACATGGACTTCTAGCGTCTACGAGCTAGAAAATATTTCGTTGAGCATCGCCTCCCTCGTTTATACATTCTAGCGCCGATCGTCCTCGAACTGGTCTTCCGCAAGCGGATGGATCTGTGGCGCCATCGATGGACTGAAATGCACATCACTTTCCTTTCCCGGCGTTTTTCAACGTGCGCTTCTCGTCAGCGAAGTTGAAATCACATCGGAGTTGGTAGTCAGGTACTTGTAGGGTACCTCGCTCCTGTTTCTGCCAGCTACAGACATGACACCTGACTGACTTAGAGGCAGCAATAACAAAGAAATAATAGAGGCGCGCGCGTTCTAAAAACGACGAAGGATGACAACCCAAGCTCTGGCGCACGCACAAACAATATTCTATCGTTCACACATGCACCATACGGGACTTGATTAGGAGCAGGGTGAAATACCGATAAATAAACTTAAATATTTCTTACTGTGTAGAAATCGAACTCAGGGGTCGTCTAGTAGGACCAGCTTGGCAAACCTACCTTTTTTGATAAGGTGAATATGTGGATTGCGTTATCTTAGGGAGATGCACTGACGGGCGCAACCCATAAATTGCCTGCTATTGTACAAGCGACTATGTAGGGAAGGTACGTCGAATGTCCAACGGTTTTCGAAGGACCGCCGAAGCACATCCCCAAAGCAATAGTACATCGATGTTCTTATGCCCTCCAGCTTTTGAGTGACACCGCCACGCCTTTGGATAAGAACAACCATAGTGCCGCAAAGGTTGCGCTTTGGTCAAATCCACAACTTGCAACTTTATTAAATACATCTGCATTTTCAGCTAGGTAGTTCCTCATACAGTGCACAAAACTACAAATACACAAGATTAAACAACGGCGTACAGCGGGAGGGGAAGACAGAGGATCTCATAAAGCTTGAGTTTCTATATGTTTCAGACCTCAGCAATGCAGTTTCTATTTGCAATATTTTTGGGTTATCTTTGCATCCCAGCTTTCATTAGAACTCGAGATCAGCTGAAAAAATAGCGCAGGGCCAAAAATAGGGAGTAGAACTGAAGTTGAATCTCCAGGACGTTAAGCACTGCAAGTGTCAGGTCATGTATGAACGTCAATGCGGGAGTTAAAAATTCATTGATGCTCTAGGGAACAGAACCACAAATGAAAAAAAACTAAAATACTTTCCACTCAGAAAAGATGAAGCGTATGACAATGCTCACAGTTTGTCACCAAGCCCTGGGGCTATCAACACAGTAGCTCATTTCAATTCACTCACGTCAAAAAAAAAAGTAAAAGGATGAAAGACCGAATTCACAAAGCTTTTTTTTTTTGTTCGTATACGTGCTCCTTGCGATTGGCTTGCCACCTTTTCTAATATTACTACGAAGCATCAGGAATACTTCAGCATCATATTGTCCAGCATCAGGAAGGACTGCAAATTATTTTACAAACAATTCCAGAATAAGATTTTTTTGTGAATATGGGCATAAATTCTCGATCAGTATCTCTCAAAATGTAATTGCAGGTTTAGCACTTTCAATTACACTGTGTTCTAACCACTGTACCATGTATGCCTGTGCAGTGAAGCTTCGCGGGATGCGGCTTTGTGGACGAGCTTTCTCCTTGGGTATCCGCCGTATACATGTGAAGAGATCAACTCGGTGCTTCGAACGTACGCGAAAAAAGTATCCCAGGTTCCGTTCGACGTAGGTTCGCGGGTATACGTCAGACGTTTCTGTATATAGACACTAAAAAGCTCCTGGTGGTTAAAAACACCCGTTATGTTTTTGAGACCATTTGTTGTGGCTCGTCTAGTTTTCCTTGCTTCGTGAAGGGAAAAAGAGTCACGCAGAACCTCCTCCGGTAGTTGTCTAAGTATCCGTAAGCATTGAGCCAGTTGGTCTTCTCCGCACAGCCCGATCTCAGCAATGTTATGGAAGATCATATATATATATATATATATATATATATATATATATATATATATATATATATATATGTGTGTGTGTGTGTGTGTGTGTGTGTGTGTGTGTGTGTGTGTGTGTGTGTGTGTGTGTGTGTGTGTGTGTGTGTGTGTGTGTGTGTGCGTCCGTGCGTGCGTGCGTGCGTGCGTGCGTGTGCATAAATGCCGGCGCTGCGGCGACACGAATTCTGCGGACGGCCGCACCAGGTGAATTGATGAGGTGTCGCCACCCGGTGCGCTGGTGACATTACGATTGTTATAAGCCGTTATCGCTCTTTAGAGCCTTATCTATGTGCGTCGAACCATTATCAATTATGACTAACCATACAGTGTCGGCGGCTGCTGGGCGCGGCCGCGCAGGCTCAATTTTGAAAGCGATCTGCGATGGGGGCAGAGTGCTCCGAGTCCTGATAGCTTCGTGTACGCTGTGTTCTCGCCGACAAGTCCGCGTTGAAGCCAGAAGGAGGGTATGAGGCCGGGATAGTTTGTAATCCGTGCTGAAGTGACTAGCGCAAGAGTCCCGTGTCCGTGTCACGTGTCTCGTGTCCCGTGTTCACTCTCGCGCTAGTCACTTCAGCATTGAAGCCAGAGGCAGCGCGAAGGTGAATTCGCTCGCTGATGCGGGCCCTATCTTGAAAGCGATCGTTTTACGTTACGGACGGACGGACGGACGGACGGACGGACGGACGGGTTTCCTCAATGGATAGGCATAGAAATGCTTACGCATTTAAGCGTTCCCAATGGGAAGGCAGAAATCACGCTCGCATTAATGTAAATCTGTTGTGTAGGATTGCGCTACATAACTTCTCGAGATATTTCGTTGGATATATGTAATGCACTTGGCGTCACGCATCCTCGTTCAAAACAACATACTTAGCGGTTGAACTTGGCATGTCCTTGGCATGTCCTTAAACTTGGCATGTCCTTAAAGAATTTTTTTTATATATCTTATAGCATGCTGTAGTCTCTCCGCCTTCGCGCAACGAAATAGCGTATGCGCATCAGTCCCAACTACCGATGAGCACATGTAAGGTCTTGCACCTGAATAAGCCTCGCGGAGCTTTATTTCCGCAAGCAATTCTCCAATTATTAGTCTCCAGACAGACAAGTCCTTGTTGCATAATTCGCAGCTATGAGTTTTCGAAAGGGTTGGTCACGTCTGATGGTGAATTTTCATACCGTAATAGAACATAGTGGGCATGTCGATAGAAGTAGGCCTAGTGGTTTCCTACATGTCAGACACCCTCATGGCGAAATTGCTGCAAATAAACGCAAGCGAATAAAGAAGGCCTCAAGATGGATGTCTGGGCACGACATGTAATTACAGTGGTCCACTTTTGATCAGGTAAGATACCACTAAACAGGCCATAATTCAAAGTCGGATGTTCGCTGTGATGTGTTGCTTGCAAGCGAAGGAGGTAATCATTTCTGAAGCAAACAACAAGCTTCGCACTATCCCGCGTTTCATTCGCGCGAGATGTAATAAAAACTGATCGATAACTAGTATTTCACGATAACGAAGCATTAACCTAGTCAAATAAATCAATAGGAATAGAAATAAAAGTTTTTCGAGGCAGTACTGTGGTGCATGCAAACTGAGCCGTCTTCCTCGACCATGGAAATTTAGTCACAGATGTAACCGTGGTTTTGTCATTCTCTGTTTTACGTGTTCACTGCAGTGCCCTCAGTGCACTTAAAGAAGCATAAATATTTGACTGCGAAAAGAGCAGAAAATTAACGTAATAAAGGCCGTTTGACGTCCGGGTGATTGCGGATGCCATTGTAACTTGATTGCTCATGCTGCTTGTCCATGCTGACCCGAATGTCTCATAAGAAAGGCCTAGTTACGCATCACTTTGAGATGTCTGCACATACAGCTCCCTGCCGTCGCTATAAGTGCCTCATATAACGGAAGGCTGCAAACACTTAGCGTTGTAGCATAAACTTTCAGCATTTGTGCCGCTTGCTACCACGCGCCCTCTCTATTTGAAATTGTACTGCACGTTTTGCCTGGACGGCCGAGGGAAAATACATTTTGCGTTATACATTGGTTGATGAGTTATAAAGTACCTCGGCTGCTTTATTCCCCTATGTTCCCGAACAAAAACTAATATATAAATTTACACCACTACAAGAACGATAAATATAAATGAGAAAGCTGACCTAGAAGTTTATCAGAATAATAATAATCATAATGTGTTGTCACCGAGCCTCGTGTAATCGAACTCTGTGCGTGACGAAAATACTCATGTAAGTTCTAGAACTTACGCGAGCACTAGCGATTACGCTGGAAGATTTGTTGAGCCATGTATAAAGAACCGACGCGACTGATCCGCAGATCAGGCTTTCGACAATCGCCCACTTGGCTCGCCCCTGTCGTTGTGCTCGAGTTCCATTTGTTTTGCTGGGCACAAATTAGGCCAATAAAGAGTTAACTTTGTATTTCCGTTATGACACTGAGTAGTTCTTCACCGTCACTACAACGTGACAATGTGCTTTTCAATACCGTAAACAATATCTTCGCGTTGCAACATGCACATACCTGGAACCTTACACCGCCAAGAACGGAGCTACAAAAGATATGCAAAATATAACGGTAAACTTGTGTCTTCGGTTCTGTTGCAAGTGAAAGACACCACCACAATAGGTTGGAGAATTAGCACTTCCTCTTCGCATGGCCTGTTTTCCACGCATATAAAACAGGTTTCGCAAGTATGACGTAGACGTTAGTGATGTCAGTATTTGCATCGGCACTCTAGCCATACAGTGTATTCCAAGAAATTACATTAGAATCAATTTACATATTTACATATGTTGCAGATAGTAGTGGTACGCCAACATTCTTGTTCTTCTTGACAATTGATTACGAATTTTTTTGCATATCCTTGGACGCACGCCAGTGTTTGCATCGGCTTTTCTGACACATCATTAGCAGCAACTTATTTCATGTCAACTACAGGACGAAGGCCTCTCCCGGCTATTTCCAATTACCCCTGTCCTGCGCCATCC
Source organism: Dermacentor andersoni (assembly GCF_023375885.2). Classification (NCBI taxonomy): domain Eukaryota; kingdom Metazoa; phylum Arthropoda; class Arachnida; order Ixodida; family Ixodidae; genus Dermacentor; species Dermacentor andersoni. The sequence continues at coordinate 110,390,908 of NC_092817.1, forward strand.
GATGCCAACTAACACCCGCGAATTTCCTAATTTCATCAACCCATCTTGTCTTCTGCCATCCTCGACTGCACTTCCCTTGGCACCCATTCTATAACTCTTATGGTCCACCAGTTATCTTATCTACGCATTACATGACCCGCCCAGCTCCATTTTCTTTCTGTTCATGTCAATTAGAATATCGCTTATCCTTGTTTGCTCTATGATCCATACCGATCCCTTCCCGTCTCTTAAAGTTACGCCTAGCATTCTTCGTTCTATCGTACTTTGCGCGGCCCTTAACTTCTTCTAGAGCTTCCTTCTCAATCTACAAGCTTCTGCCCCATATGTTAGCCCCGGTAGAATGCATTGATTGTACACCATTCTCTTCAAGGAGAGTCGTAAGCTTCCAGCCAGGATCTGACAATGTCTGCCGTATGCACTCCTACCCAGTTTTACTCTTCTGTAAACTTCCTTCTCTTGATGAGGGTCTCCTGTGAGTATTTGACCGAGGTAAACGTACTCATTCACAGACTCCAGAGGCTGACTGGCGATCCTGAACTTTTGTTCCCTTACCAGGCCATTAAGAATTGGCTTTGTCTTCTGCATATTGATCTTCAACGCCGCTCTTTCACTTTCTCTGTTAAGGTACTCAATCATTTGTTGTTTGTTGTTTCTATTTATATCCACCTTCTAGCAGAAAGGTGCGGGAAATTATTAATTTTTTTCATAGTTCCTCTTCCGTGCAAGTTAAAATCAATAGATAAATGATGCAAGCCCTCCAGAAACACGCTCAATATTCTCGTATACAAGAAAAAGAACGCCTCCATCAAATTGAATGGACGGAAGAAGATCGACTGAGCAAAACGGTTTATTCGGCTAGCTGGTCTATAAAGAACAAAAATATAAGCACACTGACATAAAGGACAACAACCCGAGACAGAACACTTGCGCTACACTTTTAACTAAGGCTCACTGAAAAAATGCGAAGCATATGCATCACTTGGAGATGAATGGCGAATTATTTCAATTAACAATCTCACGATGAGTGTGTAATCCTTGGGGGATATTTTTCGTATGTCGTGATTATTACTATGATAATTATTGTATCATCACGCCATATTATCACGCCGTCCATGAATTACTGAACATTATTGGCACATCATCAGATATATGAAGTGCCAATGCTGCTGCGAACCACAAAGTCAAATCGCTCGCAATGTGTTCGGCTCAATAACACGTTATTTGCGCAAAGTATATTGTATACATCAATCTATTGTATACAATCTGTTGTAAGACGGGTTTCGCCATGACAAAGTTTTTTTTAACAAGTGAAAGGCTAAGTTACTCTGCTGTCAGAGCCCACATAAAAAAGCTCCACGAAACCAACCGTTCATGCTGTTCTTGCATAGCCATGGACGTGGTACGCAATAATGAATATCTTGGTCTTATTTTCGACGACGCACTATCGTGGTATTTACAGATTGAAGTGGTTGGAAGGACGTTACGCTTGAGTAGCGGGAAATTGTATACCTTAAGCTAAAGTAGTGATAAACCTGTTAGAAAAATAGTTCATACACGATAGACATGTTAGCCCTAGGATCACAATATCATCACAATATAAAATAAATTGTTTATCCAGAATCTTGAAGAAGATTGCTACCGATCTTGCGCACGGTATTAAATTCTACAGCGATAATCTTTCTTCTATTATGCGACATTTTGAGATGCTTACAGCTAGGCACCAGTGCTTATTTCGTATACTGCATGCCGTCTCTATTTAAGATAGATTGATAATGATAAAGCCCACCATTTTCGTTATTTGAAGACGTTTGTTGCATCACGCGTTTATACTATTAATTCCCCATTGTTGTTCTTACTGAAACCTACTGTGCAATGACATCTTGTATTTTGACGTGTTCCCGCCAATCCTCTATCTTTTTGCAGGGACAGTCTTATATGGATCCAAACGAAAAGATGTCGGTGTCCTAATTGCTGCTGACAGCCCCCTCAAATGTGGTAGACGCCCCGACATAGAAAATGTAGGGTAATCGGTTTGGCGTGAAATGCATTGGGCGTAGTTGTCAAGAACTTATTGGAGCTTTTCAGTGTAGTACCTAACTTCGCTCCTGTGATGTTCGATAAGGTCATTACATCTATTCAACGTGCTGTGCCCACGCATTCAGAAGACTAACTATACGTACTATTGGAAGTTGTAAACTGGAAGTTGGAAGTTTGCTTCACCAACTCAACCATACGTATTTTATCCAGCGGTTCAGCGAGAAAACGTGGAGAAAAGACAGCTGAATGCCTGACATTGCGCCAATCTCCACCAAGGCCATGATATTGTAGAACACTAAACGTGTCTCTCTGTGTAACACCTAAATGTAGTGAAAAGTAAAACGACAAAAATACTGCAGAACACTCAGCCTGGTCCTAAGACATGGCTTTGACAAGTGGAATAGAACATGTTTGATATGAAGAGCTTACCAAAAAAAAATTTCCCGGCTGAATTCTAGGGCACCATGCATTTCCGAAAAAAGTGTACAATATAAGCAAGTCTTACACTGAAGAGGGAAAAAAAGCATGCCATGTTTGAAGCGTGAATAGATACGGGTGTATCTTTTTTTTTTTAATTGCTGCTGACCGACTTTGATTCACTATGCCCACCTGATATTTAGTCAAGCACCTACGCCTTTTACCACGACAATATATTATAGTTAGACGTGTATTAAGACTTGCGCCTGTCAAATGTACGGAATGTAAAAATGTCTGCCCTCTGTCATTTCCATTGTTTCTCCGTACAACTTTCACCCGCCGCTGAAGATATGCGCATCGTTCTCGACCTTACGGCATAACAATTTAATGGTAACAGTAATTTCCCCGCTTTGATTTTAAATCTGGTGCTCATCGTGTTCTTTGCATGTTTTTCTCTGCAGTTGACTGGTCTTTCGTGACTAGTAAATGCGACGTCGACGAGCAGGCCCATCGGTTTATCAAGGTAGTTCTGAATCGTATGCATGAATGAGTACCCCAGTACACGAGGGTTGAGGATTGGACGAGTTGGTATTGCATTCTAAAACTGGTACAGCGCAACACAGAAAGGAAGAAACAAGCCGCGCAGGCCAGATGAAAGAACAGAACTTCCAACATGGTTTATTGGCAGGTAGCACGAAATTTATAGCTAGAGGAAGGCATCAAGTAACGTCGTCACAAAACGTCACACCGATAGCAGACTACACCACCATGAGTTACAGAACGCGCAATTCAGTCACGCACGGTGAAACTGATCAAGAAACCTTGCTTCATGTGAAGATAGGCACAAAGATGGCCCGCTAACACGCGTGCTGCCAGCCCTTGCTGAGAGATCAGCTTCAATAATCTTCAGCGTAAGTCGTGATCAGTGCTTTTTTTTTATTCATTTCTTGATAAGTTTAGCGGTGCATGAGAGAATTGCGCGTTCTGTGAGTCACGATGGTGTACTCTTCTACAGGTGTGACGTTTTGTGAAGTGTTGTGACGACATTGCTTGATGCTTTCTTCTAGCTATATGTTTCGCGCAACCTGCCAATAAACCAGTTTGAATTTAGCGCTGTGTTCTTTCATCTGTCCGGCTCGGCTTGCTTATTCCTTCCTATGTTGCACTGTACCAGTTTTGGAATGTAGTAATCCCCTACAAGCCTCAACGATGTTGATTCCCCCATTGGTTTTCGGCGGCATTTAAAACTGCTCTAAAGCGGAAATAGTGTGTGCACCGAAAAGCCGACAGTCCCTAGCCTAATCAATTGACCGAAATTTTCGCAACATAAGGAATATCAAAAATCTCATATTGAGATATTGGAGAAAAGCGCCTCTAAGCGGCCAGTGGACATTTGAAGACCCTTTCGTACACGCTCCAACAAACGAGGAGATCGTACATGTCTGTTCGACTCCTGCGGCGAAAAAGTGCAAGCAGTTGCTGGTTTTCACCGTTCAGTTCTCCTCTACACATAAACCGTCCCTGCCCACCAGCTGAACTGCTCTACTAAAAATCCCAGCTCGGTACATTTATATGAGAGTCGCAACAGTGGATGTCGTAGCCGCCGAGGACACAGTGGTCCTGCGGCCCGTGTGCAGTGCCAGACGCCAATATCATAGCTTTCGGCAGCATACTGGCACTTGTGCTTACATCAAACGCTAATAATTGTCCGGATAATTCCACTTTTCCGCGCGTTTGCAAAAGTGCTCCTGTCTTCCCTGTCTTTAAGTCTGGCGCCAGAACGCATGTCGCAAACTATCGGCCAATTTCTTCCCCCTCTGCTATTTCCAAGCTTTTCGCATAAGCTATTATTACTGTAGTGCTGCTCAGTGTGAAATATTTTCTCGTTGTGAATCCACATGAATTTCTTTCTGGCCACTCAACGGCCACCAACCTAGTCAGATTTGTGAGGCAGGTTTCCACACCCCCTCACGCAGAGGAGGCAAGTTGAAGTACCACTGCCTCAGCAAAGCCTTTGACGTAGTCGATCGTCCCCTACTGCTCGAAAAGCTTCCACACTACGATCTTGAAGCTGCTGTTGTAGCTTTGCTAGACAGCTATCACCTCGATACGTCGTGCTTCTTGTGCCTCAATGTTTAATCACTTTTTGTCTATGATGTGTCCAGTTGTGTGGCCCAAGGTCGCGTGTTAGGCCCGTGTCTCTTAAGGATTGCCACGCTTTACAGGCCAGCCTATCATCATTCCCTGAATTCTGCCAAATAAACGGTTTCCCTCTATGTTCATGTAAAACCGGAACTATGTCATTTTCCCATAAAACCCATAATATTTTTCTCTCGTATTCGCTTGATCAGGCTGTTTGACGAGGGTTGTTGCAATACTCTATATCGGTCTGGATTTCCATAGCACCTTAAGCTTTTCCACAAACTCCAAGCGCGCAGCAGCCCGAGCGCTACGCACGTCTCGTTCCACCTCTAGACCGCACCCCACTTCCCTTCATCAAATTGTTCAGATTCACGTCTTCCCATGCTTGAATGCGCTTCAGTAGTGTTGAACTGCACAATCAATGCAAATAGCATACTATTGAAGCGTGCACAGGAAAAGTTCAAGAGTATATATAAGCATCGTTTCCTGACCGCTCGCAGCAACAGCACTTCAAATTCGAATAACTATCCCACGCATCCGTCATTTAGTCACAGACGCAGTTCTGCCGACATCCTCAATTGTAAGCAAAAGCATTAGTGCAATTATTACATGCATGGCTCTACTAGCTTCTGTTTCAGTGCAGGTTTTGCAGAAAGCTTCGAGAGAACATAGGCCCTTCCACGTTCCTGCCTCTTTCAGTAGACACTCGCTTCTCTCCTCTCCACATAATATAACGTTTCTATAACTGACATTCTCTCCGTGTTGCCTTTTTCTGATGGGAGCTTCGCATTTTCTCTCAAGCCTTCTTCCAACTCCGCTCGTTTCCTACCTTCACGCAGTTTCTCTCTTCTTCTTATATGCCCCCTGTACCGCGATTATGTGCTGTTGCTCTGAGCTTCTTATTATGTAGCTGTTTATGCAGTTGCTACTTCTTTTTATTATTGTTGTTTTCAGTTAGTATTTTCCCGTACCTTTCGTTGTAGTTGTTTTACAATTCTTCCTTTCTTGCTTTTGCTTTTCCGTGCACCTCCACCCAGGCCTCAGAGTTCTTCCTGAGCACATTAAATGAATTCTTGATTATTCTTGCAAAGGAGAGTGCAGAAGTGTTGCGGAAGGAAAGAGCCAATACAGGAAAGACGCTTACTTCAACTGAGTTTATTTTAAGAAACTTCCAACACGAGCACCAATGCAGATGCGCTGACACTGACATGCCCCCACAAAACAATATAGACTGTCACGTGACACATGAGCAAAACTACGACGCCACACACATTCCCCAATCAATAATCACTCCGGCGTGTGCGAGCCCAAATGAAACACGTCCAAACCTGACTTTGAAAATAAGGGGAGACGAGGAGCGCAAAGTTCACTCAGCCACAAGAGAGGTACGTTAAGTTCATCAGATGCACTGACGGCGCACCGATACCTGCTCTACCCAGGCTCGACTACTTGAACTTTTTGACTCGTATTTACGAAGACATCTTACGCTAGAATTATCCGCAAGTGCGAATACCGACCAGCCCAGATATTGCACGTAATTTTCGCGCAGGCGGCCTGAACACTTACCAAAGAAAAGTTTTGTGAATTCGGCCCCTTCTTTCTCCGCGGTTGGTACATTTATTTTTCTATCCAAATTTGGAGTACGTATTTCTCTATAACCCCCCACACTTTTCGAGATTACCTCCTTGTTCGATGAATTCCATTTCTAGAGGACGACACCAGCGGCGCCGGCAGCAGCTGCCTTTTCTCGCGCTCGAGCTACACGCGCCCGAAAGGCACGTACATAGCGCGCTCCAAGGATTTGACAAGCGCCCCTGAAGGCCATTTCTGGATCGTTCCGCTGCTGAAGACGCCCATATCTGCCGCTTTCACTTGCTTTCACGGCGTCGACTTAGCATGGAGCAACAGAACGACGCTATTGCCTCGCCGCCGTCACCCACAGCAGCGAAGCAGCCGCCGACTGCTGGACGACCCCTCGGCGAGGCGAAAGGCGGGACCGATGGCCGGAATTCGACGCTCTCGCCCAAAGGCAGGCTCCAGCGCCGACCCCGAAGTCCTGCCGCAGACGCCTCGCCAGCCAGATCCCGAAAGCGTTCACCTCACCGCACAAGCCCCAGCAGAAGTGCCAGCGCCAGTCCCAGCCGAACTTCACCGCTGCCCAGTCCCAACTCCGATACCGCCCGGGCAAGGCTGGAACGCAGTGCAAGGCCTTCGCCCGACAGGACCCGCCGCCGCACGGCGACACTTGGCCAGAGCAGCGGGTCTCCCCCTCCTTCCGCCGAGAAGATTCCCCGCACGCTGCAGCCGTTTCCTGGACCGGTTACGACAGGTACTGAATGCAACGTTTCTACGGGATGTATCCGCACGATGTTACTGAGCAACTAAGCATCCATCAATAGAATTTTTTTCCGACTGTCAATTCTAACGTTGTACACGGAACAAAAATAACGTAGTGCTCTGCCAAAAAAGATATATTCCGTAAAGCTGCAATGGCAAGCGAGCTTCCTGTCTTGTATAGTCAGTGAGAACCTAATAACTATAAGGTTACATGTTCGCTGTCGAACTCAAACACAATTCGCATAAGTGCGCCACTTAACTTGCTTTGCTTAATTACATGACGTCAAGGGGTTTCGCCTGCTAGAAACACTTCTTTTCTGGGTGCAGACCGGTGTTTCTATCACATAATTAAGTATTAAACCTAAGCGTCTAGGATAATCTTATGGGTGATCCTGACATCACTGCCCCGCAAGGTAACCTTCTAGCTTGAAACACCTCGCCTCTATTTTGCAATTAGCCTAGCTAACATTTACATTACCTGAGTAATGTTTTAAGCTTTAGGTGGACTTTAGCCCGGTTGGGTAGAAGAGTAGAGAAGGTGTTCTGCGTTAGTGAGGGTGAAACTTGTAATTTTTGTAGCGCAAAGCTACACTACGCGGGTTGGAGCCAAGCTTCGCGTGCTTCTGTGCCTGCCATGCTGCGCATGCGCGAGAGCCGGGTGACGTCACGAGAGGAGCAGCTGCATCGCCCTCGCCGCCACCGCGGCCGCAGCCAGCGCGCGCTCCTCGCCGCCGCCGACTGCGGTACATTCCAGAGGTGTGACGTCACAGTGTCCGCAGACGCGCCGGCGCCGTGTGCACCCGCTGCTGCATTTACGATTGCGGCGCCGCGCGGCACTGCGCATGCGCGAGGAGGGCGCACTGTGCGTATACATGCGCGGGAGAAACGGTTGATGTTGGCCAAACAAGGCCATAGCCGGATAAGCTAACGTTAGCAAGCAAAGCAAGCGATTAACCAAGCATAACCGTTCCTTTAAGCTACGTATATCCTAGCATAGCTCAGCTAAGCCACTGCCAATTTTTTTTTTTTGGTCGTCTCCGACTATACTTTCCCTTTACGCTCTCTAGCATTGGGTTCCCTGCTCATAACTGCGTCTCTATACGGGCGCTCGTGGTCTCCATACGCTTTCTTTTAGAAGCAAGTAATGTACCATCTGCCGGTCCTTGCAATCATCGTGACAGTGTTTGTCTACTTCTCGTTTTAGAAATCGTTCTTCCACCAGACACATAACTTCAACTCCAGAGAATAAACGACAGCGTCAATCCAATATTCAGTGTCATCGATTCTCAACGATGGGCGCGGGGTCAAATCCAGGCCACCGCGGTCACATTACGATGTGGCCGAAATGCAAGAACGCCCGTGTTCCGTGTACTGGAGGCACATTAAATATACCCCGGTGGTCAGAATCAATCCGGAGTCCTCAACTGCGGCGGGCCTCATTATCAAAATGGGGTTTTGGCACTTAAGAGGAAGCTTTAGCTCGGTTGCGCCAATCTAAATACATTGTTTTTTTTTTTCAATTCAATTCGAAATCAGTTTATTCAAACGACTAATAAGGAGTACATGTGAATCATCTGGGCCCTTAGCCTTCTCGGCTAGACTTGGGCCCATGCAGGAAGTGCGAAAAAATAATTATAGCGAGACAACTCAATATTTTACACAGGATTCATGTAACAGCAGTTATGCGACAGTTATACACAAATGAAGGCGAAATGCTCAAGAAATTATACAATAGTTCGGAGGATACTGCTGGCTCCGGAAAATTTTTTTTATATCGGCGATTAAGAATTGACCTACTTTTAAGTTAGCAGGCAGTTGGTTCCAAATTTTAGCAGTGGCATAGGCGATAGTTCTTTTACCGTACTCATTATTGACAGCTGGAAGGTTAAAACGACAACTAAAAAATTTCTAGTTGGACGAGATGGATATACAAAAACACATGATGATAGTGAGATGTTATGGTTTAGTATATGTATAACCACACAAGCTAGTTTGAAATCCCGCATAGCAAAGAAAGGTATAATGTCTAAGTGACTAAAAAGCGGTGCGGATCTATCTGTGTGTTTACTATGTGTTATTATTCGAAGTGCTCTTTTTTGTAATATTACTATTTGATTTAAGTACGTGTTATACGTAAGTCCCCAGGACTCCACACAGTAAGTCATATTGTTTTGAAAAAGGCAATAATACAAAGTTTTTATTATGCGAAGCGAGAAGAACTTTCTAGCTTTTATTGGGACAAAGAGAGCCCGTCTCAATTTGCTGCTTACTCGAATTATGTGAGCATTAAAATTGAAAGCTGAATCTAGAGTTATACCAAGATATACCTGTTGATCGACTCGTTCGAGGGGGTTTGCGCCTATTCGTAACTAATTTAGGCTATATGAATTTTTACATGGACTAGCGAACGCAATGTATTTAGTCTTTGAGGTATGTATTGTTAATTTATTTCATAAAAACCACTGACACATCTGAGAAAGATCACTATTAGCGTGCCTTTCAAGCATATTAGGGTCATGACTAGAGAAGGGCTGTGTCATCAGCATACATAATAGTTTGGGCATAATTGAAAGCATCTGGCAGATCACTTATGTACAAGGAAAAGAGTAATGGTCCCAATACAGAGCCCTGAGGCTCGCCACAAAGGATGGAATGAACGCTGCATACGGATTTGTCGATTTTAACACATTGCTTGCGACCAGAAAGATAGCTTTCGAAAAACTGCTTCGCTTGACCTCTGAATCCATACCGATGTAGTTTTGATAGTAGTATATCGTGGTTCACAGTGTCAAACGCTTTTTTAATATCAACAAAAATGCCAACTGCAAATTCTACAAAGAGAATTCGTTTTTCTCGGCAACCGCTGCACCAAATTTGACGAGGTTTGTTGCATTTAAAAGAAAAGCTTAAAATCTAGTGACTGTTGGTTTCGAATTTTTGAGTTAGGTTGTTATTTTTATTAAAAATTGGCAAAAATCGAAAATTTTCAGAAACAATACTTGCAAGTTTTCAACTATGTAACTCAACAAGAATGGTAATACAATCCTGTGTACGGCATCTAATGGTACATCTAAAGCGGATAAAATTTATATGTTACACATGAATATAGAAAAATTTTGTAACATGGAAATACAGCTTTCGCAAAACCCTTGTAACCAACGTAACAAATTCATGTACGATGTAAAATGACATAACAAATCTATCCGCTTTGAATGTTCTAATGGATGCCGTTTACAGAATCGCGATATCTATTGTTGATGCAGAGCTATGAATTTGTAAACATCGTGCTTCTATTTATTTCAAACGGTTGAAGAAAATCAATTTAACAAAATTCAGGCTATAAATCTAAGTTCCGCTTCCAACAGTCACTAGAACTTACCTTTCTCTCTCAAATTTAACATACTTCATTAAAATCAGTCCACGGGTTATCTCAAGAATATGTGTTTGCGTTTTACATGTATTTCAATAGGCCGCGTCGGAGTTGGGCCCGAGCTAAAGCGTCCTCTTAAGACACCAGAATACTATTCATTTCTCAGTAAGTCTAGTCAGTGGACTGTACAGCGAAATTTAGCTTAGAATTGTCAGTTCATTTGAATCGCTCTTGAGTAGTGACGCTTTTTGCGGGGGATTCCCCAGTATAAATTTCTGCCCATGGTTATTAAAATGCACTATTCCCAGTTCATCTGAGTAGTGGATTGGTCATTTCTCGATAAATTCGAAAAATAGCGTTGGTTTTAAGCATATCCCGATGGACACGGCCGATGAACGAATATACGGTTTCACGGAAAGCCCGAATTTGCCGAGCACCACTTCAGCGATTCGCTACAGCGCATCCCGCTATCCATATCTGTGCACATCGTCAGGCGTTTCTCGCGTTTCGCTTCGACTAGCGGTTGTGGGCACGAGAACACATTTTCTGAAATGGCCTCTGTGATCTGCGTTCACTGACAGCAGGCTCCGGCGGCCGCCTCACAAGTGCGCCGATCGACCGCAAAGCGGCGACCGCACTCGAAGCCACCGACCACGGAAGTGTCCTGCCGGCGGGAACCTCGGGAACTGCGGCTGGAGGCGCAATAGCTCCAGCAGTACCTGGACGCGACCAAGCAGCCCACGGAAGGGACGCGACAAACGTTCCCTCTCTCTTCCAAAAGAGATCCTCCAGCGCGATTCGGCCTCTCCACTTACGATCGGCTACCACGAAAGAGCAAGTACCGCGAGGTCGGAGTCCAAGCGGTGGGAATTCTACCTTTCCGTTTTACGACCCTAGAAACCGAACCCCTACGGCACTGACTAGCACGGTCACCCGCATAAACCATGTAAGCACCAACTACCCTGTTTCCCCGCGTAATTTCTTACATTACTACCTGTACCAAAAGCGATACTTGTACTTTTAGCAATTTCTTACAATAGGATTGATACACCGTGAGCGAAGAGCGAGAATTTCGAGCGAGAGGCTTTGTGATGAACCTTTCTTCGTTTGTGTACCGTTGACCAACACAAGTCTCCACCTTCCAGTGAATCATTTATCTTATAAACTTTTAGGTTGCAGGCAGATGTTGCCAGAGAAATTCAGCAAAGCAAGTCGACAGAAGCATAATCACCCAATGACTGCATGGGGCTTCCGCATGCGCCTCTTGCTTTTCGATGCTTTTGCCTACTGCTTGAACATACAAGCAAGAAGAGGGACCAGTCCGTGCGTGTGTAAGCGTTTAGTAGTGTTCTCCAGCACAAGGCACTTGCGCATATCTGGGGATCGATTATTGGTGCTTCACCAGTTACTCTTTTTTATTCCTAGTTCAGAAGCGGCAACTAATTGCAAGTATATTAGGAAAGTTTGTGAGGCGCGCAGCGGAGACAAAACCCTTATTGCGAGCCACGTTAGATTCTACAGTTTTCGTACGATAATTAAACCATTTTAGAGTAATTAGATATCAAAATAAATATTGCAGCATTAAACCAACATCAATTACAACAATAAAATATATTTACTGTATAGTTTCATTTACCCTTGTCAGCATTCGTGTGTGCATTGTCGCCTTTCTCACAGTCATTGCCTAAGATTTACAGCTGTTAAGCAGGCTAGCGTCATATTAGCTGGATCGCCTAAGGGTGATTTATTTATAATGGGGTTTTCCAGCACGAGAACAGAAAAGTTCAGTACTTCATAAAGAGTGTATCTCATAGTATTCATAAATAACTTTGCAGAACACCGAAGCAACCGCAAGCAGCCCTCCCTTTCGACTCTTCTTGGTATTTTTATCGTTCGCCTCGTCAATAACCTGATCGCAGAATTTTGGAGATACCGCTCGGGTTCCGACGATGACACAGAGTGAAGTAATGAAAAATGAAATGGACGCAATGAAATAATTGGAGGACGCTTAAGCTTTGCCTTCAAGAGTGGAACGCGATAGCGTTATCGCACCCCGTTCGCACCGCCCACTCATTCGCTCGGCATGCTCTTGAGTCACACAATGACGAAACGTGCGCCTGAGCAAACGGAACGAACCAAAGAACTCGGTGTCTCGGAGGGAGAAACGATCTACGCGAACCAAACGTCGAAATCGGCACGGAGAGCCGGGCCGCGACGCGCCATGAAGGCGGACGCGATCACGGGGCTGACGCCTCGATGGGATCGTCCTCTATATCGCTTGGGAGCACCACGCACACGCATGGCTCCTCGCCAGCAGCACGCCACATATCGCTGGGGACGCTTCCCCACCAGACGCGCTAGGCGCAGCGATCACGTCAGAGGCGTCCCGCATCGAACGCTGCACCTAGGAATCGCGCTGTGAGCGGAAAGAGGAGCCGCGTCGCGCGGGCGAGTGGCGCGCCACCTGTCGGGGCAGCGCCGTACATTGCGAGGAGGGGGTCTTCTGTGTTTGCCGCAAGATGGTTCTGAGTGTACGCAGAGCGCAGAAGTAATGTAGCGGAAACGTACTTCGGTACTCGTGTAACTGCGACTTCTTTAATTTGCGTGTTCATAATTACCGATATACACCGCAGTATAACTTTCTACGGCACGTTTCTAAGGCAACACCGCATTCACTAGTCTTTTGTCCTGCCTTCAACCATCGAACCCGTGGCTGGGTGGGAGCGTCTCCGTCTCACGCACTGGAGGCCCTGGTTCGATTCCCACGCAGCCCCTCTTGCAAGTTGCTTTTCTTTATGAAGTGCCTTCTTGGATTTATCGCTCACGGCCAACGCCGCCGACACCGACGGCACCGGCTTTTCTGCGTCACGAGATCCTTAACGCTATCGCGTTTATATACGACTCTTTGAGGAATGATAATTGCCCGTGCTTACCTACTGATGCCTTGGTCGGAAAAAAAATCCTTAAATCCTATCATCTTAAATCCTATCATCTTCAAAAATATCATTATTTTTTCTCCCTCCCACTTATCCACACAGACACGGCTGAAGACGGAATTCGTCGTCGGCATCCTCTCTTCCGTCCTGCTGGCGTTCGTGCTGGCCGTCGGGATAGTCAAGATAGCGTTATTCCCGTCGCCCGCAGCCTCCAAGCTCTGCGTGACGCACGCCTGCCAAGCGTACTCCCTCCAACTCATCTCGTCCATCAACCGATTGGTGGACCCGTGCGTCCACTTCACTCGGTTCGTCTGCGACGGCTGGCAGCGGCACCATAACCTGGACGTCTGGGAAAGGCACTATCTGCGCTTCATCAACCGCTTGGACGCCAGGCTGAAAAGAATCGACGTCCCTGCAGCAGGACAGAACGAAGAACAGCGGGCGGCCGCCGTGCACCGCAGCTGCGACAAGGTTTACCGAGGCAAGAGCGACGAGTTGGCCGCAGTCAAAGCCGCGCTGGCACTTGCGGGCATCGTCTGGCCGCAGCCGTCCCGAGGAGCGGACGCTCTGTTCGCGTTGCTCTACAGTTCCCTCAAGCTGGGCTGGGACGCCGTCGCGAACTTCCGCGTCGCCCCACGTTCCGGCGAGGCGGAGAACGAACTGGTCGTCAGTCAAGGCACATCTTTTGGCCTGCTGCGCGAGTGGTTCGCGCAAGAAAAAGCGACGGCTGTACAGCGGGCCTACTACGAATATATTAGGAGCCAGTTTACTAGCAGCAGCGGCTCGGCAGTCGACGACGAGGTCTCGTACGAGTCCGTGTGGGACATCGCAGCCCCGGCAACGGACGCCCTCGGGCCTTTCTTTGGCTTCTCCGAAGCGGCACCTCTACCTGCCAACTGGTTCGCGAACTCATCCGGTGCGAATTTCACGGAAGCGCGCTGGATAGAAGCCCTGCGCCGAGTCAACATCATCCTGCCTGGCGGCTTGCGAATATTGGCCGATAACCGTCCCTTCTTCGAAACCCTACTCCGCATGTGGGAGCACTACGGCGAAGACAATTTCCACCTGTTCGTCTCGTGGTGCACGGTACAGGTGGCCGCCCTTTATGCGAACAGGGGCCTGATTTTTAACTACTACAGAGAGATTCCCAGCAGGGTGACGCTGTACTACAAAGCATTCTGCGTCAGCAGAGCCGTCTTCTTTTCGCAATCAATCATCGCGAGATACAGTGGCGACGTCCTCGAGACTAGCGCAGCCGTAGTCGCCAAAGACATAGCGCTGTCCGTCCGTCTGGCCTTTTCGCATCGTCTTTCCACCTGGCCTTACTACAACGAAAACGTAACGGTGGTCGCGAACTGGAGCTCGTTGGAGTCTGCCTTCCGGCACATTGAATATGACAACGAAGGAAGAACTCACGGTAGAGCGAGGGACGACATGCCGGACATGACCGACTCTTTTGTGGCGAACTGGCAGCATTCGGTGCGCTTGAAAAAGACACGGCAAGTGGTGCAACTGGCGTATGCGATGAGGCGCCTGTGGTTCTTCTTCTCCCCTTTAGGCGATAATGATTTTCAAATGATGCCCTACGCGCTGTCATTCCCGTTTTTAGACCCGAATCTGCCCACTCCTGTTAACTTCGGAGGCTTCGGAAGCGAAGTGGTGGCCGCCCTGGGAACCCTCTCGGTGGGATCTTACAAGGCATACAGCAACGCGACTGATTATCTGTACAGCTGCTTGAAGGGGGGGCGATCGGGCAAGCATAAATACTCCGAAACATACTTGAACGGCGTGTTCGCCTATAGGGCCCTTGTGGACGCTTACAAACGAACTGCTCCCACTACTTTGGCACTCGAGCAACTAGAGCAGTACAGCGACATGCAACTTCTTTTCATGTCGTCGTGTTTTCTTATGTGTTCCGGACGTGGCAGAGGACAGCAAAATGAATGTGATTTGCTGGCACAGCACGTTCCCGAGTTTTCAGAGACCTTTAAGTGCAGCCAGGGGGACAACGTAAACACAACTGAGCGCTGTCAACTGCTCTAGAGAACTGTTGGCACCAAAATGTGTTTGATGTGCTTGCTTTATTGCTGTTGACGTGTGATACTCACGTGACGAGAAATTTTGTGTCGAACAGTTTAGTCTTGTCAATTTTCCTTTTATAACAGGACCTCAGTGTGATAGCTTGGCACCGGAACCCCATGCACTTTGTGAACATGCATGCAATGAGAACTTCATATTAGCGCTAATGAGAAAATTGTACTTTGGTTCCCTCAGTTCTTATTCTTCTGTAAAGCAGGAGGGATAATAGGAGATTAAGCACGCTTGCTTTCCTTTTTCAGTGACATCAACGCAGATGTTCGTTGAGGAAAGAGTAACACGTGCTATGCCATCGGGCTTTATGCTTGGCAATGCCTGCTTTCTCTGTAGTTGCGTTGATTAGATTATTTCACCGTGCGTGAACATGCTCTCGTCTTTGTATTGAGTAAATTAATCAGTTATCTTCGCCTTTCTTTATAGGCGTAAGCGTATTTAATTTTCTTCACCCACTGGGTGGTGCGGCAAAAGAAGAAATATACGGTGCACCTATTTTATGAGCTCATTTATTGAAGGCACTGTTAGCGGCATGCCAAACAATAATTAATGTCGATTAAAATACCCTGTGGTACTACAGCACAGCTACCATGTTGTTCCATAGGTAATTAATGCGACTAGCGTTGTTCGGTAGCACGTCCGGTTGGCGCGGTTTGTGTTTACCCGTATCTGGACTTTAACTCTCAACTTGAGTCACTGAGTAGTCTCTGAGTGGTCACAGAGGTGTATATTGGGTAAAGAATCGGGCTGCTATGCTGAAAGAAGCGGTTTTGAAAACAACTGTCGGGCTTGCAATGGTCACTGGGTATATGCCGATCTTCTACTTCAATGAACCGCGTTGACGCAGTCTTGGGTCAATGGGTATGTACCACGGACCATGTGGTACACGGAAGGAAGGAAGTAAATCAATTTTGTTCAGGTCCTGCAGGCCATGAGAGCTTTGGGCTCTCATGGAGTGGGCGTCTCCCACGACGGAACCGGGAGGTTGAGTTTCCTGGCGGCATCGTGGACCTGCTGGACGGCCCAGAGTTGGGGAGCGAGTTCTTCGCTCCGGATTGCTTTTTCAAACTTGCGCTTGTCCGGTTCGGAGTTTGTGAGCTTCCGAGCACGGCCAGAGTAAATGATATACGTTATGGGATGTTACACTCAGCATGCTACAAACACTCGCAATGCTACAAACATAAACATGCCCCACGCAAAACAATATTACACCATTACATGTCTGAGCTCTACGACAAGACTTATTGCACCAATGTGGCACACGGGCCATGTGGTCAATGACCACACTAACAAAAATAAAATTTAAACATTCTGCAGGGCTGGAAGGAATCGCGCCTCCGCCGTATATATTCAGACGATGCTGCCTGAACTCAAATTCATTCAGGCGCTAAGCGCAGACCTTGCGGCACCTGCAGTGCACAGCTCGTAAATGGCACGTCTCGGAGGTGGCACTACGATGTATCGCTACATTGCTTATATGCTGATCCCTTAAACGTCGACCCTCATCATGAGATGGTTGATAATGAAAATTTTATTGTGCGGAGTATGAATTGTTACGGGTATGGAACCTGTGACTACACACTACGAACAACAAGGGTCACTTAAGGGTCTATACAATACAGCTTGGGCAAAACCTAGCGCTCAACTAATGAATTTTTTCTAGGGGATAAAGTGGGGCTAAGCTGTCGGTAATGACACCACGGCGAGTACGACCAACTTCAGCGCAAGTCCTCTGTTCTGCAGCTCAACGCGTAGCATCAAGGGCATCGCTTTTCTTGCAGTTTCGTGAAGCACAGTTATTATTTATTAACAAGGAACTAATCGCTCAGTATTCGCAGATGATATCATTAAACTCAACCTGCGTACACGACTTTACGCGCAAGTTATACGCAAGCAAAATGAAGGACGTTCGCGTTTGGGTCACTTGAGTCTAATGTAACGTACAGGAGCGCAAACGCAAATGTAAAGTAAAAAGATAGGGTGCTGCTACGTGGTGTCTGGTGTTCACCTTGTTCGAGCCCAGACAATGCAATTATTCCTGCAGTTTCTGGGGCCACGTGTCTTGCCACGCTACGAACTCCGGGATCTCCGAACGATGCCAGAGCCTGGGTGCGCTAGGTATTCGTAACTTACAATTAAGAGGGGCGCAAAATTTTCACTTTACCAGCTACTGCAGATGAACGACACCAAGAGTGCAGCCACTCTCCATCCGCCCTCGACCGTCGTCAAGTCGTCATCGTCGTCAGTCCATCTTTTGATGTTGAGCTGCGCCCTGGCCATAGGGCGAACACAAACACATCTTTGCCAATTACCAGAATTCAAAGTGATGCCGCTACGGTGATGCGCAGTCGGAGCCAGACGCGCTATTCAGTGTGATATCGCTGAGGTTGGCCGCTTGGTTTCCGTGCGGTGTTTCTTGCGGCCTACACAGGACCCGAGATCGGCGGAGTCCGAGGCCTCATTGAGATATACCGTCGCGGACGAGGAGGTTTATTTTTGGCATCGCGAAAAGGTTGTTCTTCGGAAAATGAAAGAATACACACTGTGAGTTAGCTGCGATCGCATGGCCGGATGAATAACAGAATTGGGCTGACATTCTTTGCGGCGATAGCCGTTTTCAGCGCACTGTCCAAGTGATTTCGATGTGCGCACCTGTGGACTTCGCATCGATCCCAAAGTGTATAAGCGTATATGAAGATAAAGACAGAAAGCAGGCCCTCTATGTAAAAAAAAGTATCAAACATTAACACACATTCACCTGCTGTTCGTTTTCTACGAAGCCTTTTCTGCTAATCGCACATATCACCGCTACGACGTTCCACGCTTAATACTGGGCGTATTGCCTCCACAAAAAACTTCGTGGTGGTTGCTGAAATGACGTTTTTTCTTGTACCTTCGTTCTTTTGTTTGTTTTTGCCCCTATCCCACACCGTATTTTCTTTTTTATGGTGTTACTTTATCTTCACATCCCGTTGAACACGTTTCTGTCGCTTTGGTCGTGTCTGCGCGTACCACAAATCATTGCATTTCACGCCATCGACCTACATCATTCAACACGCGTTGAACCACAGACATGACGTGATGGTGGCGGCCTTCACCAAAAAAGAACAGAATCGATTAGCTTAGCATATTTATTTTCTCTTCTTCCATTAGTGTTCTTGGGTCGCGTAACCCAGAACACAACGAGACAACGCGTGAGGACACGGGTTTCAACGGGTACCTCCTCTAGGATGTAGACAATATGCGTTGATGAGTGAACCAAATTCATTTTTTCACGGTTGCATAACTGGTTTCACGGTTCACGGTTTCACGGTCACGGTTGCATAACCCACAGGTTGTATTTGCGTAAGTACAATTAGCACCTTTAAATGTTCGCCTTAGAGAAATCACTCCGCTTGATAGGTCCGCAGTTTCGCTCAAAATTGCATTTGCAGACATTTTTCCCAATAATGCGACATTGCTGCCCCCAACATATTTGAATTACCGTTTACAAGGCCTGTTTCCCAATAAATGTAATAGCGACTTATGCTTCTTCGTGTGAAGAGAAGGCAGGCGTGGGAATCTACTCACCATCTCTCGATTGGTCTTTTTCTCTTCACCTACCAGATTACACATCAGTTTTTCACGCCGAACCTCTGGCAATAGTTGTTGCCTCTCGAAAATTACCCCTTCATACTACAAAGATTACTATTGTCACAGGTTGTTTTTTTGTGTGCAACACGCTTAATGAGTCTACAAAGTCGACAGCCTTGAACACGTTTTACACATCAGCTCCACCCGATTTAAGTTTAGTTCGTTTGAGTATGGGTCCGAGGCCACCGAGACATTCATACTAATTAAATAGCCGATTCTTTAGCACGAGCTTCTTTAACAGGACCGATGATGTCTGTGCTGCCGGTACCTGCGCACATCACTGCAGCCAGATATAGGCAGTTGTCTTTGACCGAAGATAAAAAAGGCCTCTCATTTTCAAAATCCACATATTTCATACGTCTAAATTATTCTTGGAACTGACAATGGTGTCCTAACCGGCATATCGAAGTTTTTCAAGTAATTTGTGTTTTTGCGTTTTTTTTTGTGCATATTTCACATGTAGTCAATTGCTATGTATATATATGTCTCCTGTTCAATCACTGTTTGCCTTGTAAAGGAGGCTGCGGGCTCTAGTCAAGTCGCTTGACTCTAAAGCGACTTTTACCCGCAGTCTCCTCCATCACTAATGGAAATAAAGAAGTTATTATTATTATTATTATTATTATTATTATTATTATTATTATTATTATTATTATTATTATTATTATTATTATTATTATTATTATTATTATTATTAATTTACAAGGCTGTCCGTTGCTGTGTTCCAACACTTGGTCTGCCGGTATACCCTTTAAGCTACCTCTGCAAAGAACCGAAATTCGTCGATACTTTTTTTATTATCCTGTCGGCGTTTTTCTGGTGATCGATAACGATGTCTAGAAATTCCGCTTCGAAATCTAGGACTGCTTTTAAGCAGTACTGTTATATTTTCTCTTGGAGCAACGGTACTACGATACAGCCACAGGAACGTATGACTAGTCATTTTTAATGTCTATGTGACACAAACAGACTGGCTTATTAACATTTCGTAGTTCCCATAATTCATTTACTTCTCTTTCAATTTAGAAAATTCAAAAAGTAAGAACACAAATTTAGAGTTAAAATATTATAATATTATTATCCAAATTTTAACTTGCTCACCTCTGCATATAGCCTTTGCTTTATGAATTTCAGTAATAAGATGTTGTTATTACTGCTATCAAGGCAAGGCAGACTACTCTATCAAACACTACTTTATCTCATTTATTAACAGTTTATGATCTTGGATAATTCCCTTATTTTCCTTTCTTTGTGTTATTTATATATTTATTAACTAAATTATTTCATTTTTCAATCACATTGCCACCCGATTCGTGGCCTATCTCCCGTAGTGTGTTTGT
The DNA here is from genome assembly GCF_023375885.2 of Dermacentor andersoni. Taxonomy (NCBI): domain Eukaryota; kingdom Metazoa; phylum Arthropoda; class Arachnida; order Ixodida; family Ixodidae; genus Dermacentor; species Dermacentor andersoni. The sequence goes on from NC_092817.1 coordinate 110,411,211, forward strand.
GCCATTAACTGACGCTTCATAGTCGTCCTCGTCCTCATCATCATCATCATCATCATCAACACAACTCTCATTCTCTCCGTGTTTTGTTCTTCCTTCTTTCAGCCTCCTTTCAGCTCCGCTCGTCTCCTACTCCACGTAGATTCTCACTCCTTCCATACGTGCACTATATCCCTCGATTATGTGCTATTGCTTCAGGCTTCTTATTATGTAGCTGTTTATTCAGGTGCTACTTTATTTTTGTTCTCATTTGTTTTTGTTTTTTATCCCGGAACTATTGTTGTATTTGTTTTACAATTCTTCCTTTCTTGTGTTTGTTTTTCCGCGCACCAGCACCCAGGCCTCAGTGTTGTTCCTGAGCGATTAAATAATTTATTGATTATTATTCTTTGAAAGGAGAGCGCAGAAACAGTGAGTAAGGAAGGAGCTGTTGGATCTGGAGGACAATCCCATCATTGTCCCCCAGATGTTGGTCCTTGCCGTTGAGTGCGGGACTTGGCCGATGTTGAGGAAGACATTGAGATCAAAACTGGTGGTTTATTTACATTATTTACAGTGAAAACATTAAGTAATTAACAGTCATTCATGGCCGGCAGCAGATAGGACGCTGCGGCCCGTGGCAAGAAGCCCGAAAATAAATGAATGAAGTAATATATTTTTGCTGCTCCCGGTCTCTCGCTTTTAACCCCTTCGGTGTCTCGAGGTCACGTCCTCATCGGCCAATCGTCGGGCCCGCTCAGGTGTCGTCATTTTCGGCGAATGGTAGGCGGCCGTGCGAGTGCAATCACATTCGGCTCAAGGGGTCGCTCGATGGGCTTCACTGTCCGAGGGATGAATTTGCCCCGGTATTACTTGAAAGACTGCAACTGCCGTCACAGCAGGTGGAGGGTGGGTTGCTCCCAGGCCTTCAAGATGAATTACAGCCGTCGTTCTCCAGCGACCTTTCAGAGCCGCAAAGCAGCTTGGCTTGGGACCCAGGTTTCCTAGAACCGTGCCAGGCTCCCGTTTCATTTTCAGGAAGAGTCAAGCAGCGGCTCTTGTGGAGCATGCCACATGCGGTGCACGAGCTGGGGTACGCCAACTGGTCTCGAAGTGCTGCACCCTCGGGAACGTGGTAGAGGTGCTTCTGCGCTCCTTATTAAGTGTGACGGCGATTCGAAGTGGTCCGGTTCGAGGAAGGCTCAGGAAAAGGTGCCGTATCTAACAGATCCCCCCCCCCCCCCCCCATACGGGAAAGACCCTTAATTGCAAGTGAGTTTATTTCGAAAAACTTGCCACACGAGCACGAATGCACATGCGCTGACATTGGCATGCCCCCGCAAAACAATACAGACTATCACGTCACACATGAGCTAAGTTGCGACGCCAGGCACATGCCGCAATCAATCATCATATAGCCCACACGAGTGCCAATGCCGTCGGGGTGCGCGAGCCCAAATGAAGCACTTCGAAAACTGACTATGAAAATAAGGGCGCAGGAGGAGCGCAAAGTTCATTCAGCCACAAGAGACGTACCTTAAGTCTATCAGATGCACTGACGACACACGGATACCTGCCCTACCGAGGCTCGACTACTTCCGCTTTTTGGCTCGTGTTTACAAATCCCCTTTACTCTACCGTAGTTACCGAGTGCACATATTATTCGCGCAGACGCCGGCCGATGGCAAAGAACACTTACGAATCAAAACTTTTGTCAATTCGTCCCCTTCTTTCTCCGTGGTTAGTACATTTATTTTCTGCGCTGATTTTGAGTAGGTGTTTAGTATTTCTCTGTAATACCCCACACTTCAATATTTTAATACATTTAATACTTTAATGCATTTAATGTCTTACCAGTACTCACGTACGGTGCAGAAACCTGGAGGCTTACGAAAAGGGTTCTACTTAAATTGAGGACGACGCAACGAGCTATGGAAAGAATAATGATAGTTGTAACGTTAAGAGATAAGAAAATAGCATATTGGGTAAGAGAACAAACGTGAGGTAATGACTTCTTAGTTGAAATTCAGAAAAAGCAATGGGCATGGGCAGGCCATGTAATAAGGAGGGAGGATAACCGATGGTCATTAAGGGTTACGGACTGGATTCCAAGTGAAGAGAAGCAGATTGAAGGGAAGCGTAGCACTGGGCGGCACAAAGTTCGGTGGGAGGATGAGATTATGAAGTTTGCAGGGACAACATGGCCACAATTAGCACATGACCGGGATATTTGAAGTATGGGAGAGGCTTTTGCCCTGCAGTGGGCGTAACCAGGCTGATCATGATGATGATGATAAATAGTTTATTATCTCCATTGTAATTATTAACCGAGGATCCCGCTGCAGTCTTTGACTTTGGGACCATCGTCTGTTTATAGTACCTTGCCCATTTATTGTACCTCAAAAATAACAAACTGAAACTGAAACTATTCGAGATGTCCTCCTTGTTTTATAAATTCGATTTCAAGAGGACGACACCAGCGCCGCCGGCAGCAGCTGCCTTTTCTCGCACTCGAGCTACACGCGCCCGCAAGGCACGTTCATAGCGCGTTCCGAGAGGGATTTGACAAGCGCGCCTGTAGACCGTTTCTGGATCGTTCCGCTTCTGAAGACGCGCATATCTACCGCTTTTACTGGCTTTCGCGGCGTCGACTTAGCATGGAGCAACAGAACGACGCAACTGCCTCGCCGCCGTCACCCACAGCAGCGAAGCACCCGCCGACTGCTGCACGACCCCTCGGCGAGGCGAATGGCGGGACCGATGGCCGGAATTCGCCGCTCTCGCCCAAACGGAGGCTCCAGCGCAGATACCGAAGTACCACCGCAGACCCTTCGCCAGCCAGATCCCACAAGCGTTCCCCTCACCGCACAAGTCCCAGCAGAAGTGCCAGTGCCAGTCGCAGCCGAACTTCACCGCTGCCCAGTCCCAACTTCGAAAACGCCCGGGCCAGGCAGGAACGCAATGCGAGGGCTTCGCACGGCAGGGCCCCCCGCCGCACGGCGACACTTGGCCAGAGCAGCGGGTCTCCTCCTCCTTCCACCGAGAAGATTCCCCGCACGCTGCAGCCGCTTCCTCGCCCTGTTACGACAGGTACTGAATGCGACATTTCTGCGGGACTTACGTGTGTCATTCTTACTATCAGCTATAAAAGAAAAAAGTTTGCTCTGGGCCCAGTCGAAAGGGGCACCTGCATCTATCCTGCTACAATCAAAGTTTAAGTTCAATTATTTTTGGTCTTAAAGGCAATAGATCTGTGGGAATAGATGACATTTCAGTTGACGAACTCCTAAGCTTCTTCGACATACTTAAAGACGTGTTGCTATCGCTGTTCAACAGCATCATCTCAAGTGGCATGATCCCGGCGAACATGAAAGCGGGTATTACCCCAATTCACAAAGGTAGCGCGCATAATATGTATGGGAATTATCGTCCCATTGCAGTCTTGCCCTGCTTGACTCAAATATTAGAAAAACATCTGTTGCTTACAATGACAAGTTTCTGAGACAAGCACAAAATCCTGTCACCGTGTCAGTATGGTTTTGTACAACGTAAAGGGAGGGAAATGCTTTTGGAGGACTTTCCTGTCATGTTAAATCGCTCTTTTGAATGTAACGACGGGGTGTGTGCACTGTTTCTGGATGTCAGCAAGACTTTTGACGGCATCTTTCACACTGTGTTATTATGTAAACTGTCCAGGTTAGGCTTCCGTGGAGTGTTTCTTTCGCTTTTGGAAATTGTTTTACAGCAGAGAACGCAATACGTCTCATTGGGCCGGCAAAGAGCGCTTCACGACCTAATCAAAGATAACAACTCTAAGACTCAGCTTATATGCTTTCACAGCCCGATGAAGAAGCTAGATTTAGACCATCAGCTCTTCTTGCACGGATCTGATTGCTCACAATGTCAATGTCCCCCCCTGAGCTATAAAACTACAGTGAAATACCGAGGAGTATACTTTGAGAGTGCTCTTTCTTGGAATCACCACTTATCCCACGTTTGTAGAAAGCTCCGAACCGTCCCCTGTGGGATTTACATTAGGTAATACATGCCACTTTGAATACGGAAAGTTATTGTAAACGCTCTCGGTTATAGCGTACTGCGTTATGGCATAACGATTTATGGTCACTGTGCCGTTCGTTGGACAAACAGGATCAATTCTATCCTACGATTGGCTATGATTTAGGCCTGCACTCCAATTCTGATGTATTTAAGGCATTTTCGGTACTTGATTTTGATCGCCTTTTTATGGAAACGATTGTCCTGAAATTTTTTTGGTTTAGTAACTATAAGATTCCGTATGTTCCCACAAGGTCTCTTCGACCAAAGGAACGTTTTTGTATTCCCGGCGGTTTACAATATATGGAAAGCGAGTAAGAGATTTTTACGTTCCTTTTACTTTAACAGGTTACCTTAAAGTGTTCGCAGGGCAAAAACTCAATATAAAATAAGAAAGATGATGCGATACACAAATTAGTGGGTTTACGACGTTGTACACATATGCCCCACCACTTATCAAGTAAATCCTGTGATTTCACTGCTTACTGCAGTATTTTTTGCACTGATCTGACTATTGTCGTGCCTTCCTCGCTATTTATTCTGATCGGATTTTTTTTCTGTATGTACCTTGGGTGTTGTGTCTATTTTTATTTTGCCACTCTACTAATTTGATGTTCCGTAATCTTATACGTGCGTTTATGCATGTGTGTGTATCTCCACGGTTCCGCAGTCTGTCGGGTGCTGCCACTCAAAGTATAATTATTATTATTATTATTATTATTATTATTATTATTATTATTATTATTATTATTATTATTATTATTATTATTATTATTATTATTATTATTATTATTTAATTGAGCATCTAAGTATCCTCAATCCGAACTTGTTTTCCGGCTCTCAGTTCTAGTGTAATGCACCAACAAAAAACTCAACTCTCTCCCAAATAATGAATTTCGTAAAGCGGTAAGGGAAAGTGAGCTTCGGGTCTTGAATAGCTGGTGACAACTTAAGAATTATAGGGTTATATGTTCGCTGGCGAACTCAAATACAGTTTGCATAAGTTAGCAACGGAACTTATTCACCCGTACGCACGCTTACAACTGCGATATGAACGTAAAGTACAATAAAAGGTATACCGCATATGATAAATTATACTTGATATAAACAAAACAGATCAGCAAATGAATTAGTAAATGGTGTCTACTTCACACTGGCTCTGCCACACATAACAACAACACAAATCACCACAGCCTCCATGCAAAAGCATTATTGCCAATCTAGAATTCATGAATCACACCCGCTGCATATACAGACACAAAGTCTAAAGTCAGGCAAACAGAATTTGAGCATCATGCTGGCTGTAGGAAGACTATGCCTCGGGAGACGGTTAGGTACCGCGTAGACCAGCTGCGAGGAAACTCGGTGTCACCGAGTTTGAACAACTCCTCTTCGAGATGACACATAAGTGCGCAACTTCATTAGGCTTGCTCATTTACCTGACCTGAAGCGGTTTCACGTGTGAGAAAGAGCTGTTTTTTTTTCGTACAGACCGATGTTTCTGTTACTGATTTCCAAATTAAACCTAAAGGTCTGCGCGAATTTCATGGCTGATCCTGATATCACTGCCCAGCCAAAGGTAACATTGTAGCTTGAAACATCTGGCTTTTATTTTCCAACAAGCCTAATATCTACATTAGCAGAGTAAAGTTTTAAGCTATTGGTGGATTCTAGCCGGAAACGCTAGAGGTATAGAGCAGGTAGTCTGTGTTTTGGTGGGTGGAGCTTCTGAAATTTTTTGGTTGTAACCAAATATACTGTCATTTTGAGCTCTCTAGCATCGGGTTTCCTGCCCATAATTGCCTCCTACGTGGTCTCCATGCGCGTTCTTGTAGAAGCAAGACTACAATGCCATAATACACCATCTTCTGGTCCTTTCAGTCCTGATGACGAAACTTGTCTAATTTTCGTTTAAGTAAGCCTTTCTGTTCTACACTCACAACTTCAACTCCAAAGAATAGACGGTGGCGTCAATCCAATACTCAGCGTTGTCGATTCTGAATTATGGTCGCGGGATCAAATCCAGACCACCGCGGCCACATTACGATGGGAGCGAAATGGAAGAACGCCCGTGCCCGTCTATTGGGGGCACGTTAAAGATACCCCGGTGGTCAGAATCAATCCAGAGTCGACCACAACGGCGTGCCTCATAATCAAAACGTGGTTCTGGCACTTGAAACCCCAGAATACAATTCATTTCTCAATAAGGCTATAGTCAGTGCATTCTACAGCGAAATTTAACCTTGAATTGTCAGTTAACTTGAATATCTCCCGAGTAGTGGCACATTCCCCGGGGAATTTCTCAGTATAACTTTCTGCCCACCGTTATTAACATGCAGTATTCCCACTTCATCTGAGGAGCGGCTTGGTCCTTTCTCGATAAATTCGAAAAATAGCGTTGAGTTTAAACCTTCATGAAAACTTCTCTCTGGGCGAGTTGGTGCATACTTGAAATAAAAATTTTAACAGCGAAAACACATGCAACCACAAAGTAACAAGGACGAGACACAAGCGCTGACTGTCAACTAAATTTTATTGACGCAAGGCGGATACCTTATATAAGGGGAAAGGCAGATGTCAGGGGGGAAGGGAGTGATGCAATCGGGGAAAATGACTGCGCATCGATGAACGAACGTGCCGGCAGCCAACGCAATCAGCCGCAACAAAAGAAGAAAACTAGAAAAGACTAACACACAATCAAATCAGTAAGCGGTCGCTTCCAAAAATTGAAGCTCTGCAGCAAAAAGCGATACAGAAGGGGTGCTTACGCACTTGCTGCCATATTTCTGTATGTCGAATGCTTCCAAACTGACGCGCGCCGTCGCGACGGCACTCCTTACCGAGAATCTTCGTCTCTCCCAATCGAGCCGAGCAACTTGTGCATTCAATTACGTGCGCGACCAAATCTGCGTACTTGTCCTTTAAGTTACTTAAATTTCGGGCATGTTCCACCAAGCGTTCATTAATTCAGCGGCCTCTTTGGCTGACATAAGCCTTCCACACTTCAAAAGATTGGCGTATACCACTTCTGTGGAACACTTGATGAACGGCTTCGCATGTTTCAGCTGACAACCTCTTTTTTTAAAGTTGCAGATGCATAGGTATAACATTGCCAGCTTGTTGGGTGCCGAAAAAACAACGGGCACCCATTGCCTGTTGGCTACCTTCTTAAGACTGTGCGAATCCTTGTGCAGGTACGGCACAACACAACCAAAGGCTTGTCGGTCTTCCGACGGTCATCTTTTCTTCATGTTCCTATAGAGGGTCTCAGACACTGCAATCAAGACTGAATAGGGGAAGCCCGCCGCCAAAAGTCGGCTGGCCTGAAGCTCAAAATTTTTCTGCATTAGTGCGGGCACGACTTCTGAAGAAACGATTCAAACAGTGCGACGCTATAGCTCTTTTTACAGTTTTGCAATGCGCTGAATCATATGGTAACAAATCTCTTCTTGCACGAGGGAAATAGCCCCAGCAAACGTGCTTTTCATGAAAGTTTAGTCTCAGGTCTAAAGACTCTAAAACATCGGCGTCAGCTAATTGATGGGTAAAATTGAGCCCAAGTCCATGCTTGTCAAATGCGTTTAAAACTTCACCTACTGTAGAGAGGTAGGTGAAGGCCATCTGGTAAGAGTGCCGAAGCGACGGCGCGCCTCAGATTGGAAGCGTTCCACATACAGAAATATGGCAGCAAGAGCGTGAGCACCCCCTCTGTATCACTTTTCGCTGCAGAGCTTCAATATTTGAAAGCGACCGCTTACTGATTTGATTGTATGTTAGCATCCCTCGCCTTTTTTCTAGTTTTTTTCTAGCTTTTTCTAGTTTTCTTGTTTCTCTGCGGCTGATCCCGTTGACGGCCATTCATCGATGCGCAATGTCATTTTCCCCGATTGCATCATTCCCTTCCCCCTTCACTTCTTCCTTACCCCTTATATAAGGTATGCGTCTTCCGTCAATAAAATTTAGTTGACAGATGGCGCTTGTGTCTCGTCCTTGTTACTTTGTGTTTGCATGTGTTGGCGCTGTTACACTATTTATGTCGAATTTAAGCCACTTTATGAATGCAGGTGTCCCTCGTCGAACACTGTCACAGTTCGTTATTCTTTTTCTTTCTTTTAATTTCGCGTTGTTTACGTTTTGAAATAATCGGAGACCGGGTACGCACCCGATGAATGAATAACGTTTGACAGGAAGGCAGAATTTGCCGAGCACCACTTCGGCGATTGGCTGCAGCGCATCCCGCTTACCATATCTGGGCACATCGTCAGGCGTTTCCCGTGTTTCACTTCGACTAGCGGTTGTTAATGCAAGAACACATTTTCTGAAAGGGGCCCCGCGATCTCCGTTAACTGACGCAGGCACCGTCGGCCGCCTCACAAGTGCGCCGATCGACCGCAATGCGGCGACCGCAGTCGAAGCCACCGACCACGGAGGTGTCCTGCCGGCGGGAACGTCGGGAACTGCGGCTGGAGGCGCAGTAGCGGCAGCAGTACCTGGACGTGACCAAGCAGCCCACGGAAGGGACGCGACAAACGTTCCCTCTCTCCTCCAAAAGATATTCTCCCGTGTGATCTGGCCTTTCCATTTAAGATCGGCTACCACGAAAGAAAAAGTACCGCCAAGTCGGAGTGCAAGCACTGGGTATTCTACCTTTACGGTTTACGACCCTAGAAGCCGATCCGCAGCGGCATTGACTAGCACGGACACCCGCAGAAACCACGTAAGCACCAACTACCCTCTTTCCCCGCGTAATTTCTCTCATTACTACCTATACCAAAAGCGATACTTGTACTTTTAGCAATTTCTTACAACAGGATTGATACACCGCCAGAAAAGAGCGAGAAGTTGGAGCGGGAAGCTTCGTGATGAACTTTTCTTCGTTTGTCTAGTGTTCACCAACACAAGTCTCCACCTCCCAGGGGATCATTTATCTTATGAACATTTAGGTTGCAGGCAGATGTTGCCAGCGAAATTCAGCAAAGCAAGTCGATAGACGCATACTCGCGCTATGACTGCATGGGGCTTCCGCATGCGCCTCTTGCTTTTCGATACTTTTGCGTAATGCTTCAACAAACAAGCAAGAAGAGGGACCAGTCCGTGCATGTGTGAGCGTTTAGTAGTTTTCTCCAGCACAAGGCACCTCCGCATGTCTGTATCGACGCTTCTTGGTATTCTCATCATTCGCATTCTCAATAACCAGATCGCAGCAATTTTGGAAGTCCCGTTGGGGTCCGGGAATGACGCAGAGTGAAGTAATGAAAAATGAAACGAACGCAATAAAGATATACGACTCTTTCAGCAATGAGAACTGCCCGTGCTTACCAGCTGATGCCTTGGTCGGAAAAACAATATTCTCAGTTCCTATCATATCATTTTTTGCAGCGCTTCTAATCTTCAAAAATGTCGTTCTTTTTCTCCCTCCCACTTATCCGCATAGACACGGCGGAAGACGGGATGCGTCGTCGGCATACTCTCTTGCGTCCTGCTGGCGTTGATGCTGGTCGTCGGGATCGTCAAGATCGCGTTGTCCCCTTCATCTGCAGCCTCCAAGCACTGCGTGGCGCACGCCTGCCGAGCCTATTCCCGCCAACTCATCTCATCCATCAACCAATCGGTGGACCCATGCGTCCACTTCACTCGCTTCGTCTGCGACGGCTGGCAGGGGCACCATAACCTGCACGTCTGGGAAAGGCGCTTTCTGCACTTCATCAACCGCCTGGACGCCAGGCTGAAAAGCATCGACGTCCCTGCAGCACGACAGAACGAAGAACAGCGGGCGGCCGCCGTGTACCGCAGCTGCGACAACGTGTACAGTGGCAAAAGCGACGAGTTGCCCGCAGTCAAAGCCGCGCTGGCTCTTGCAGGCATCGTCTGGCCGCAGCCGTCCCGAGGGGCGGACGCTCTGTTCGCGTTGCTCTACAGTTCCCTCAAGCTGGGCTGGGACGCCGTCGCGAACTTCCGCGTTGCCCCACGTTCCGGCGAGACGGTGGACGTACTGGTCATCAGTCAAGGCACATCTTTTGGCCTGTTGCGCGAGTGGTTCGCGCAAGAAAGAGCGACGGCCGTTCGGCGGGCCTACTACGAATATATTAGGAGCCAGTTTACCGGAGGCAATGACACGAGATTCGACGACGAGGTGTCGTACGAGTCCGTGTGGGACATCGCAGCCCCGGCAACGGACGCCCTCGGGCCTTTCTTTGGTTTATCCGAAGCGGCGCCCCAACCTGCCAACTGGTTCGCGAACTCATACGGTGCGAATCTCACGGAAGCGCGCTGGATAGAAGCCCTCCGCCGAGTCAACATCACCCTGCCTGGCGGCTTGCGAATATCGGCCGATAACCGTGCCTTCCTCGAAACGCTATTCGGCATGTGGTCGTACTATGGCGAAGACAATTTCCACCTGTTCGTCTCGTGGTACACGGTACAGCTGGCCGCCCTTTATGCGAACAGGGGCCTCATACTGAACTACTACAGAGAGATTCCCAACAGGGCGACACTGTACTACAAAGCCTTCTGCGTCAGCAGGGCCGTCTTCTTTTCGCAAGCAATCATCGCGAGATACAGTGGCGACGTCCTCAAGGGTAGCGCAGCCGTAGTCGCGAAAGAAATAGCGCTGTCCGTGCGTCTGGCCTTTTCACATCGTCTTTCCAACTGGCCTTACTACAACGAAAACGTAACGGTGGTCGCGAACTGGAGCTCGTTGGAGTCTGCCTTCCGCAACATTGAATATGACAGCGAAGGAAGAACTGACGGTGTAGCGAGGGACGACATGCCGGACATGACCGATTCTTTTGTGGTGAACTGGCAGCATTCGGTGCGCTTGCATAAGACACAGCAAACGGTGGTACTGGCGTACGCGATCCGGCTTCTGTGGTCGTACTTCTGGCTTTGGGGAGATAATGATATTCAAATGACGCCGTACATACTGGCCTTCCCGTTTTTCGACCCGAATCTACCCACTGCTGTTAACTTCGGAGGCTTCGGAAGCGAAGTGGCGACCGCCCTGGGATCCCTCTCTATCGAATCTTACAGGGCATACAGCAACGCGACTGATGACCTCTTCAGCTGCTTGAAGTGGGGGCGATCGGACAAGAATGACTACTCCGAAACAGCTGTGAGCGGCGTGCTCGGCTACAGGGCCCTTGTCGACGCTTACAGGCGAGCCGCTCCCACTACTTTAGCCCTCAAGCAACTCGAGCATTACAGCGACATGCAACTTCTTTTCATGTCGTCGTGTTTTCTTATGTGTCCCGGACGTGGCAGAGGAAAGCAAAATGAATGTGATTTGCTCGCACAGCACGTTCCCGAGTTTGCAGAAACCTTTAAGTGCAGCCAGGAGGCCATCGTAAACACAACTGAGCACTGTCAACTGCTCTAGAAAACTGTTGGCACAAGAATGTGTCCGATGTACTTGCTTTATTGCAGTGATACTCACGTGACGATAAGTTTTGTGTCGAACACTTAAGGCTTGTCAATTCTCTCTTTGTTACAGGACCTCTATGTGATCGCATGGCACCCAAACACTGTGAACATTGTGAATTTGCATTCATTGCGAACTTCCCTATTCGCGCTCCTGAGGCAATTGTACTTTCGTTCTCTCAGTTCTTATGCTTTTGTGAAGCAGGAGGGAAAATTGGAGATTAAGGACGCTTCCTTTCCTTTTTCAGTGACATCCACGCAGATATTCGTTGAGAAAAGACTGACACGTGCTATGCCATCGGGCTTTATGCTTGGCTATGCCTGCTTTCTGTGTATTTGTCTTGATTAGATTATTTCGCCGTGCGTGAGCATGCTCTCATCTTCGTGTTGAGTAAATTAATCAGTTATCTTCGCCTTTTTTTATATGCGTAAGCGTATTTATTCTTCACCCACTGTGTGGTGCGTATATGCGTAAGCGTATATGCGTAAGCGTATTTATTTTTCTTCACCCACTCTGTGGTGCAACTATTTTGTGAGCTCATTTATTCTGGGCTGTGTTACGGGCACGCCAAACAATATAGTCCATGTCGATTAAGATGGAGCTCCCTGTGGTACTACGGCACAGCTACCGTGTTATTTCGTACGTTATTAATGCGACTAGCTTTCTTCGGGAGCACATCCAGTTGGTGCAGTTTATCAGGCTAACAAGGGTTACTGAGTATGTGTCGATCTCTAATGAAGCGCTTTACCGCCAACTTTGGTCACTGTGCATGTACAACGAGCTATGTGGCTATCTTCAGTGACAACAATAACAAAAATAAAATTTAAACATTCTGCAGTGCTCGAAGGAATCGCGCCTCCGTCGTATATATTCAGACGATGTTGCCTGAACACGCATTCATTCACGAGCTACGCGCAGACCTTCCAACGGCTTCAGTGCACAGCTCGTACGTGGCACGTTTCGGAGGTGGAACTTCGGTGCATTACTGCATTGCTCATATGCTTATCCCCTTACCGTCGACTTTCATAACCAGATGGTTGATGATGAAAATTTTATTGTGCTGAGCATGAATTGTTACAGGTGTGGGACCTGCGATAACAGACTACGAGCAACCAGGGTCACTTAAGGCACTACACAATACAGCTTCGGAAAAATCTAGCGCTCATCTGCTGAATTGTTTCTATGTGATAAAGTGTGGCTGGATGATGAAGTGGATGAAGGTATTTTTTAGTAACCAGAAATGAATCACACAGCTATCGCAGATGTTAGCATAAAATTTAGCCTACGTACAGGACCCTACACGTAAGTCATACGCAAGCAATAAGGAGGATGTTTGCTTTTGGGTCCCTTGAGTCCAGTGTAACGTACAGGAGCGCAAACGCAAGTCTAAAGAAACAGGATAGCGTGCAGCTACATGGTGTCTTGTGTTGACCTTTTTAAAGCCCATACAATCCAATTTTTCCTGCCGTTTCTGTGTTCGCGTGTTTTGTCACACTACCAACTTTGGGATCCCCAAAGGATCCCAGAAGTTGGGTGCGCTAGCCATTCATAAGTTATAATGCAGAGTGGCAAAAAAATTTCAGCTTACTAGTTAATGCAGATAAATGACGGCAAGAGTGCAAGCATCCTGCATCTGTTGTTGTTGTTGTTCCTGAGTGGCTGTGGCACATACCCACAATGGGGGGTTACCCATGCAACGAGTGTTTAAATTAGGTGTATGGGGGGGCAGGCAGCATCAGACTCCGCAATTACGAACTCTGCGGATCACCGACATCTTCTATACCCTAGGCATAGAGATTTTTACCAAACACGCAAACTTGTAGTGTCTATCACGAGGCTACGCTGCCGTATACCTACGTTGAACTTCTACCTACACAGGTCCGGTCTGGTCCCCTCATCATTAGGCTCATTCTTTGGCGAAGCGGAGAAAATAGACCATTTGTTGTTGTCTTCCAGGCATTTTTCAGTTATAAGAAAATTAATACTCGAAATCTCGCTTCGCAACATTGGCCTAAATTTATCAGTGCCATTGATCCTACCCTTTGGAGCCTCCATTATTGGGTTCAGTCACAGAAATGTTTTCTTGGCAATACAAAATTACCTCATTGAAACCAATTATCATGTTCGACTGATCGCCCTTCCTCGCCACTATAGCTTTCTTTTATTTATTATCTATTATTAGTTTTTTGTATACACGGGTTTCTTCTGATAGTTTTTTTTTTTTTCACATACAAAAAGTTTATTTTTTGATCTCCAACGTTCAGATTGTTAACTGCTTCTATCAGTCCTCAAGGATCATCAAGTCTTCATTGTCGTCGGGGTTTTTTTTTATGCTGAGCGGCGCCCTGGCCACAGGGCAAACACAAACAGATCTTTGCTAATTGCCGGCTTTCAAAGTCATGCCGCTACTGTGATGAGTTGTCTGATCCAGACGCGCTATCCAGTGCGATATCGCTGAGGTTGGGCGCTTGATTTTCCTGCGGGGTTTCTTGCGGCCTACGCAGGACCCGAGATCGGCGGAATCGGATGCCCCATTGAGATACACCGTCGCAGACGAGGAGGTTTATTTTTGCCATCGCGAAAAAGTTGTTTTGGGGAAAATGAAAGAATATGCACTGTGAGCCAGCTGCTATAACATGGCCCGACGAATAACTGAATTGGGCTGACATTCTTTGCGGCGATAGCTATTTTGAGCGCACTGTCCAAGTGATTTCGATGTCCGCACCTGTGGATTTCGCATGGATAAGTGTATAAGCGTATATGAAGATAAAGACAGAAAGCAGGCCCTCTATATAAAAAATAATTATAATGCATTAACACACGTTCACCTGGATTTCTGCTGTTCGAATTCTACAAAGCCTTTTCTGCTAATCGCACATATCACCGCTACGACTTTCACGCATACTACTGGGCGTATTGCTCCCACAAGAAACTGCGTGGTGCTGGCTGAAATGACGTTTTTTCTTGTACCTTCGTTCTTTTGCTTGTTTTTGCCCCTTTCCCGCACCGTATTTTCTTTTTTTATGGTGTTAGTTTATCTTGACATCCCGTTGAACGCGTTTCTGTGGTTGGGGTCGTGTCTGTGCGTACTGCAAATCATTGCATTTCACGCCATCGACCTACATCATTCAACACGTCTTGAACCACAGACATGACACGATGGTCGTGGCCTTCAGCAAAAAAGAACAGAATCGATTAGCTTAGCATATTTATTTTCTCTTCTTCCATTAGTGTTCTTTGGTCGCGTCACCCAGAACACAACGAGACAACGCGTGAGGACACGGGTTTCAACGGGTACCTCCTCTAGGATGTAGACAATATGCGTTGATGAGTCAACCAAATTCATTTTTTCACGGTTGCATAACTGGTTTCACGGTTCACGGTTTCACGGTCACGGTTGCATAACCCACAGGTTGTATTTGCGTAAGTACAATTAGCACCTTTAAATGTTCGCCTTAGAGAAATCACTCCGCTTGATAGGTCCGCAGTTTCGCTCGAAATAGAATTTACAGACATTTTTCCAAATAATGCGATATTGCTGCCCCCAACATATATGAATGAACGTTTACAAGACTATTTGGCCTGTTTCCCAATTAATGTAATAGCGACTTATGGTTCTTCGTGTGAAGAGAAGGCAGGCGTGGGAATCTACTCACCATCTCTCGATTGGTCTTTTTCTCTTCACCTACCAGATTACAGATCAGTTTTTCAGGCCGAACGTCTGAAAATAGTTGTTGCCTTGCGGAAATTACCCCTTCATACTACAAAAGTTACTAGTGTCGCAGGTTCTCTTTCTGTATACAGCACGCTTATAGCATCTGCAATGTCGACAGCTTTGAACTCGTTTTATACATTAGCTCCGCCCGACTTAAGTTGAGTTCATTTAGTATGGGTCCCAGGCAGTGGCGTAGCAACAGGGGGGGCCGGAGGGCCGTGGGCCCCGGGTGCAAGGGGCCAGTGGGGGGGGGGGGGGGGGGGGGGGGGTCATATACGCCTGAAGACACCCCTCTTTCCGCCGGTTTGACGGGGCGCAAATGGTAAAGAATGCTCCGGTATCCAGTAATCCGAGCTCATGTACCCGATGCGTTGCGCCGCAAAATTGTCGGCTGCAGCTCTGTCAACGCCCCACGAAATAATTGCACGAATGTGCTGGCTAAAAAATTTATATCGCAAAATGGTCGCTAAACTACTCGCCTTAGCGGAACGTTTCATGTGGGGTGCGCTCGTGCCGTGCGTTCATGCTGGGAGCAGGAGTCGCAGGAGTCAGAACGCGCAGCGAAGACAAACAAAGACAGCAGCAAGAGGGCGTTCAACCAGCGCGCCCGGCGCTCGCGTTTATGGCGAAGCGTTCATTGAGAGCAACGTTGCATATGTACGGCAGTCAAAAGTCGCGAATGTGATTCCCTGGATTGTCTTCAGACTCGGTGCAGCCGAAGAGTTCGGCGGCGTATGACTCGACAGGCTGTAGTCGCGGGCCCGCCGCGATGTTCGGCTGCTTTTACTTACCCTCTCCCGCTCGCTCCGAGAAGCCGCTGCGAAACCTGCCGTTACGTTTCACGCTTTCCTTCTTACCCTCGAAAGTTTCAGAAAACTGTTGTTGGGTGACTTCATGTCACAAGTACAGTACAAGTGTCTGTGTCAGCTGCACAGAATTTTATTAAAAAAGGTGAATTTTGCAAGGATATTTCCCGATATTCTATGAAGTTATGTGTCTTTGTGATTATTAGGAACTCGGTAGCGTGAAAAATATGGCAGATAAGTAATATCCATATCCTTAATAATCCTTTAATTAGTCCTTATAAAGGAAGCACTTCAATTCGAGAATTGAGGACTCAAAGTCATATTATTAACTCAACAAAAGCTTCTTAAACAATATCGTTTTGGGTGCTACAGCCTACAGTACTTTGGCACTGCGGCCGGCGCCCAGTATGGCAGCAGCGAAAGAAATATGAAATAGTGGAGCAGTGACGTTGATCCCGCAACCCTCTCCACTGCGAGTGCAGACCAACAGTAGTGCAAGCTTTCGCTGGCACGGGCTTCATCGCGGTCTTGTCTTTTTTTTTTGTGTGTGTGACGCCAAGAATCGACGTGAAGCGTGCTCTATTCTGTTCCCAATCTATTGGTCGTACCGCAGCTCGGATAATCACGTTTGTCTGTATAGCAGCAAATAAAAACAAGGCTTTATTGATCAGAATGAAAAGAACTCGTAATTGTCATAGCCTTGGCGCCCGCACAGCAGGGACGCAGATGGCGTTTTCCGTTTTTCTAATATGGTGGGGAGATCAGCGTCACTGACACACAATTTAATTTTCGTTTTCGTTCAGAGCTGCCCACAGCCAAAATACTGCGCGCCATAGTACCTACGACGATTTTTGTGAAGTTGTGGTTGGGCAAGATATGAATATCGGCCTTCAATTTTGCAAATGTAATGTTGCCGCTAAAATTGGTAATTAAAACTTTATAAAGAAATGGAAGACCTATGGGCCCCGGGTGCCAGACGACCTCGCTACGCCACTGGTCCCAGGCCACCGAGACATTCATACTAATTACATAGCCGATTCTTTAGCACGAGCTTCTTTAACAGGACCGATGATATCTGTTCTGCCGGTACCTGCGCACATCACTGCAGCCAGATATAGGCAGTTGTCTTTGCCGGAAGATAAAAAAGACCTCTCATTTTCAATATGTACAGATTTTATACGTCTAAATTATTCTAAACCGGCATATCGAAGTATCGTTTACAAGGCTGTCCGTTGCCGTATTCAAACACTTAATTTTTCCTTGCACAGAAACAACTTCGTCTGGCGGCATCCTCTTTAAGCTGCCTTACAATGAGCTAAAATCCGTCGATACTTTTTTTTTATTATCGTGTCGGCGTTTTTCTGGTGATCGATAACGATGTCTAGAAATTCCGCTTCGAAATCTAGGACTGATTTTAAGCAGTACTGTTATACTTTCTCTTGGAGCAACGGTACAACGATACAGCCACAGGAACGGATCACTAGACATTTTTAATTTCCTATGTGACACAAGAAGACTGGCTTATTAACATTTCGTAGTTTCAATGATTCATTTACTTCTCCTTCTACTTAGGAAATTCAAATAATAACAACACAAATTCAAAGTTAAAATATTACAATATTATTATTCAAAGTTTGACTTGCTCACCTTTGCATATATCCTTTGCCATATTTATTTCAATTATAAGTTCTTGTTATTACTCCTACCAAGGCAAGGCAGACTACTGTATTAAGCACTGCTTTATCTCATTTATTAACGGTTTCTCATCTTCGATATTTCACTTATTTTGCTTTCTTTATGTTATTTATTTTAATTTTATAACTGAACTATATCATCTTTCAATCATGTTGCCACCCGATTTGTGGCCTATCCCCCATGGTGGGTTTGTGCTATTAACTGAGGGTTCATCGTCCTCATCATCATCATCATCATCAACTCTCATTCTCTCCGTGTTGTGTTCTTTCTGGCGTGAGCTTCGCATTTTCTCTAGAGCCTTCTTTCAGCTCCGCTCGTCTCCTACTCCACGTAGATTCTCGCTCCTTCCATATGTGCACTCTATCCCTCGATTATGTGCTATTGCTTCAAGCTTCTTATTATGTAGCTGTTTATTCAGGTGATCCTTTTCATTATCTTTGCTCTCATTGATTTTTTTCATACCGGTACTATTGTTGTATTTGTTTTACAATCCTTCCTTTCTTGTGTTTCTTTTTCCGTGCTCCAGCACCCAGGCCTCAGTGTTGTTCCTGAGCCCATTAAATTATTTCTTGATTATTATTCTTTGAAAGGAGAGCGCAGAAGGGGTGAGTAAGGAAGGAGCTGTTGGATCTGGAGGACAATCGCACCTCTATCCCCAGATATTCGACTTTGCCGTTGAGTGCGGGAGTTGGCCGAGGTTGAGGAAGACGGAGATGAAAACTGGTGGATTATTTACATTATTTACAGTGAAAACAAAGTAATTAACAGTCATTGATGGCCGGCAGCAGATCGGACGCTGCGGCCCGTGGCAATAAGCCCGAAAAGAAATTAATGAAGGAATGTATTTTTGCTGCTCCCGGTCTCTGGCTTTTACCCCCTTCGGTGTCTCGAGGTTACGTCCTCTTCGGTCAATCGTCGAGCCCGCTCAGGTGTCGTGATTTTAGGCCAATGGTAGGCGGCCGTGCGAGTGCAATCAAATTCCGCTCAAGGGGTCGGTCCATGGGCTTCACTGTCCGAGGGATGACTTTGCCCCGGTATTGCCCTTCTGGTCTGCAACTGCCGTCACAACAGGCGGACGGGGAGGGGGGGGGGAGAGTTGCTCCCAGGGCTTCACGGTGAATTACAGCCGACGTTACCTCCAGGTTGCCAAGCGCTCAGAGGGGGGGGGGGGGGGAGGGGAGGGGGGAAGCGGATTGTTCGCGAGCGACCTTTCAGAGCCGCAAAGCAGCTGGGCTCGGGACACAGGTTACCTGGAACCGTACCCGGCTCCCGTTTCATTTTCCGGAAGAGTCAAGCAGCGGCTAATGTGGCGCATGCCACATGCAGCGCATGAGTTGGGGTACGCCAACTGGTCTGGAAGTGCTGCGCCTCGGGTACGTGGTAGATGTGCTTCTGCGCTCCGTAATTAGGAGTGACGGAGATTCGAAGTGATCCGGTTCGAAGAAGGATCAGGAAAAGGTCCCGTATCTAACAGAGCCCATACGGGAAAAACGCTTAATTGCAAGCGAGTTTATTTCGAAAAATTTCCCACACGAGCACCAATGCAGATGCGCTGACAATGGCATGTCGCCGCAAAACAATATAGACCATCACGGCACACATCAGCTTAGTTGCGACGCCAGGCACATGCCGCAATCAATAATCACCAAGCCCCCACGAGTGCTAACGCCGTCGGGATGCGCGAGCCCAAATGAACCACTTCGAAAACTTACTATGAAAGTAAGGGCGCAGGAAGAACGCAAAGTTCATTCAGCCACAAGCCAGGTACATTAAGTCTATCAGATGCACTGACGACACACGGATCCCTGCCCTACCAAGGCTCGACTACTTCGCTTTTTGGCAGGTGTTTACAAAGCCCCTTTAGGCTACAATAGTCCCCGAGTGCACATATTATTGGCGCAGAGGGCCGGCCGATGGCAAAGAACACTTACGAATCAAAATTTTGTGAATTCGCCCCCTTTATTTTCCGTGGTTGGTACATTTATTTGCTGCGGAGATCTTCAGTACGTGTTTAGTATTTCTCTGTAATTCCCTACACATCAATATTTTAATACATTTATTCTCTTACCAGTACTCACGTACGGTGCAGAAACCTGAAGGCTTACGAAAAGGGTTCTACTTAAATTGAGGACGACGCAACGAGCTATGGAAAGAAGAATGATGGTTGTAAGCTTAAGAGATAAGAAAATAGCAGATTGGGCAAGGGAACAAACGTGAGTTAATGACATCTTAGTTGAAATTCAGAAAAAGCAATGGGCATGGGCAGGACATGTAATGAGGAGGGAAGATAACCGATGGTCATTAAGGGTTACGGACTGGATTCCAAGGGAAGGGAAGCGTAGCACTCGGCGGCAGAAAGTTAGGGGGGAGGATGAGATTAAGAAGTTTGCAGGGACAACATGGCCACAATTAGCACATGACCGTGGTATTTGGGGAAGTAAGGGAGAGGCCTTTGCCGTGCAGTGGGCGTAACCAGGGTGATCATGATGATGGTAATGAATAGTTTAATATATTATAATAAGTTTGATGTTTTTTATTACATATCTCCATTGTTATTATTACCCCAGGATCCCGTTGCAGTCTTTGACTTTGGGACCCTCATCTGTTTATTGTCTCTTACCCATTCATTGTACCTAAAGAATAACAAACAGAAACTTAAACTGTAAATATTCGAGATGTCTTCCTTGTTTTATAATTTCGATTTCGAGAGGACGACACCAGCGCCGCCGGCAGCAGCTGCCTTTTCTCGCGCTCGAGCTACACGCGCCCGCGAGGCACGTTCATAGCGCGTTCAACGCCATTTCTGGATCGTTCCGCTTCTGAAGACGCGCCTATCTACCGCTCTTACTGGCTTTCGCGGCGTCGACTTAGCATGGAGCAACATAACGACGCTACTGCCGCGCCGCCGTCACCCACAGCAGTGAAGCAGCCGCCGACTGCTGGACGACCCCTCGGCGAGGCGAAAGGCGGGACCGATGGCCGGAATCCGCCGCTGTCGCCCAAACGAAGGCTCCAGCGCAGACCCCGAAGTACCGCCGCAGACCCTTCGCCAGCCAGATCCCACAAGCGTTCACCTCACCGCACAAGTCCCAGCAGAAGTGCCAGTGCCAGTCGCAGCAAAACTTCACCGCTATCCAGTCCCAACTTCGATAACGCCCGGGCCAAGCAGGATCGCAATGCGAGGCCTTCGCACGGCAGGGCCCGCCGCCGCACGGCGACACTTGGCCAGAGCAGCGGGTCTCCTCCTACTCCTTCCACCGAGAAGATTCCCCGCACGCTGCAGCCACTTCCTCGCCCTGTTACGACAGGTACTGAATGCAACATTTCTGCGGGACGTACGTGTATCATACTTACTATCAGCTGTAAAAGAAAAAGATTTGCTCTGGGCCCAGTCGAAAGGGGCACCTGCATCTATCCTGCTACGGTCAAAGTTTAAGGTTGCAAGAAATAAAGTATATGCTATGATTCGTCAGGCTAAACGAGTACATTTCCGTAACAAGTTTAAGAATGCAGGCTCAGATACTAGAAAAACGTGATCTTTGATTAAAAATATAAGAGTGTCAAAACGTGTGGCAATGATGCAGAAGCTTTTGTGTCGTATTTTGGCACAGATGAAGAAAACATAGCTAATGAATTCAACAAGTTTTTTTTTTTTTTTCGGAAGTTTCGGGTAGTGCGCAAAAGCATCCCTCATTTTGTACTCTTAATAACAGCACTGTCGAATCTGCACACCTTCCTTTGCTAAGTGAGGATGAGCTAAGTTCAATTATTTTTGGTCTTAAACGCAATAGATCTGTGGGAATAGATGACATTTCAGTTGACGATCTGTGAACCTTGTTCGACATACTTAAAGGCGTGTTGCTATCGCTGTTCAGCAGCATTATCTCAAGTGGCATGATCCCGGCGAACATGAAAGCGGCTATTACCCCAATTCACAAAGGTGGTGCACATAATACGTATGAAAATTATCGTCCTATTTCCGTCTTGCACTGTTTGACTCAAATATTAGAAAAACATCTGCTGTTTACAATGACAAGTATCTTAGACAGGCACAATATCCTGTCACCGCGTCAGTCTGGTTTTGTACAAGTTAAAGGGACGGAAATGCTTTATAGGACTTTTCTGACATGTTAAATGGTTCTTTTGAATGTAACCACGTGGTCTGTGCACTGTTTCTGGATGTCAGCAAGGCTTTTGACGGCGTCTGTCACACTGTGTTACTATGTAAACTGTCCAGGTTAGGCTTCCGTGGAGTGTTTTTTTCGCTCTTGGAAAAATTGTTTACAGCAGAGGACGCAATACGTCTCGATTGGGCGGGCAAAGAGCGCTTCTTTGCTAATAAAAGCTGGCGTCCCTCAAGGTTCCATAATTAGTCCCCTGTTATTTAACGTCTACGTGAATGACCTTTCAAACGCTGTGCCTGTAGGCCTGTATCAATACACTGACGATTCTGTCCTCGCATCCCAGTCGCCGAACTACTCTGACTCCCTTTCTTCTCTGAAAGCTGCAGCAACTATCGCTTTGGACTGGTTCTCATACAACCTAATCAGAGATAACAGCTCTAAGACTCAGCTTATATGCTTTCACAGCCCGATGAAGAAGGTAGATTTAAACCATCAGCTGTTCTTGCACGGATCTGATTGCACTCAATGTCAATGTCCCCCTCTGAGCTAAAAAACTACCGTGAAATACCTAGGAGTATACGTTGACAGTGCTCTTTCTTGGAATGACCACTTATCCCACGTTTGTAGAAAGCTCCGAACCGACTCCTGCCTGCTTTACAACATTAGGTACTGCATGCCGCTTTCAATACGCAAACATATTGTAAACGCTCTCGGTTATAGCGTAGTACGTTATGGTATAACGATTTGTGGTCACTGTGCAGTTCGTTGGACAAACAGGATCAATTCTCTCCTACATCATCATCATCATCAGCAGCATGGTTACGCCCACTGCAGGGCAATGGCCTCTCCCATACTTTTCCAACTACCCTGGTCATGTACTAATTCTGGCCATGTTGACCCTCCAAACTTCCTAATCTCATCTGCCCGCCTAACTTTCTGTCGCACCTGCTAGGCTTCCCTTCCCTCGGAATCCAGTCCGTAACCTTTAATGACCATCGGTTGTCTTCCCGCCCATACCCATTTCTTTTTCTTGATTTCAACTAAGATGTCATTAACGCGCGTTTGTTCCCTCACCCAATCTGGTCTTTTCTTATCCCTTAACGTTACACCTATCATTCTTCTTTCCATAGGTCGTTGCGTCGTCCTCAATTTAAGTAGAACCCTATTCGTAAGCCTCTAGGTTTCTGCCCCGTACGTGAGTACTGGTAAGACACAGCTCTTATACACTTTTCTTTTGAGGGATAATGGCAACCTGCTGTTCATGATGTGCGAATGCCTGCCAAACGCCCCCCAGTTCATTCTTATTCTGATTATTTCACTCTCATGATCCGGATCAGCAGTCACTACCTGTCCTAAGTTGATGTATTTTCCTTACCACTTCCAGTGCCTCGCTACCTATCGTAAACTGCTGTTCCCTTCCGAGACTGTTAAACATTACTTTAGTTTTGTGCAGATTAATTTTTGTCCCACCCTTCTGCTCTGCCTCTTCAGGTCAGTGAGCATGCATTGCAGTTGGTCCCCTGAGTTACTAAGCGAGGCAATATCATCAGCGAAGCGCAAGTTACTAAAGTATTCTCCATTTACTCTTATTCCCAATTCTTCCAAATCCAGGTCTCTGAATACCTCCTGTAAACACGCTGTGAATAGCATTAGAGAGATCGTATTTCGCTGCCTGACGCCTTTCTTTATTGGGATTTTGTTGCTTTCTTTATGGAGAACTACAGTGGCTGTGGAGCCACTATAGATATCTTTCAGTATTTTTACATACGGCTCGTCTACACCCTGATTCCGCAATGCCTCCATGACTGCTGAGGTTTCGACTGAATCAAACACTTTCTCGTAATCAATGAAAGCTACATATAATGGTTGTGTATATTCCGCACATTTCTCTCTCACCTGACTGATAGTGTCAATATGATCTATTGCTGAGCAGCCTTTACGGAATCCTGCCTGGTCCTTTGGTTGACGGAAGTCTAAGGTGTTCCTGATTCTATTTGCAATTACCTTAGTAAATACTTTGTAGGCAACGGACAGTAAGCTGATCGGTCTATAATTTTTCAAGTCTTTGCCATCCCCTTTCTTATGGATTAGTATTATGTTAGCGTTCTTCCAAGATTCCGGTACGCTCGAGGTCATGAGGCATCTTGTATACAGGGTGGCCTAGAACAATCTGCCCACCGTCCTTCAACAAATCTCCTGTTACCTGATCCTCCCCAGCTGCCTTCCCCTGATGGTTTACAAGATACGTTCCCTTTACTTTAACACGTTACCTCCAAGTGTTCGCCCGGCAAAAACTAAATATAAAAAAAAAGACGCTGCGATACACAAATTAGTGGGTTTACGACGTTGTACACATATGCCCCACCACTTATCAAGTAAATCCTGTGATTTCACTGGTTACTGCTGTATATTTTGCACTTATCTGACTATTGTCATGCCTTCCTCGCTATTTATTCTGATGGGATTTTTTTTTCTGTATGTAATCTGGGTATTGTGTCTTTTTATTTGCCACTGTACTAATTTGATGTTCAGTAATTTTATATGTGCGTTTATGCATGTGTGTAAATCTCCACGGTTCCGTAGTCTGTCGGGTGCTGCCACTCAAAGTATTATTATTATTATTATTATTATTATTTAATTGAGCATCTAAGTATCCTTTATCCGAACTTTTTTTCCGGCTTTCAGTTCTAGTGTAATGCACGAACAAAAAACACAACTCTCTCCCAAATAATGAATTTCGTAATGCGGTAAGGGAAAGTGAGCTTCGGGTCTTGAATAGCCGGTGACAACTTAAGAATTCTAGGGTTATCTGTTCGCTGGCGAACTCAAATACTGTTTGCATAAGTTAGGAAGGGAACTTATTCACCCGTAAGCACGCTTACAACTGCGATATGAACGTAAAGTACAATAAAAGGCATAGCGCATGTGATACATCATACTTGTTATAAACAAAACAGATCAGCAAATGAAATAGTAAATGGTGTCTACTTGACACTGGCTCTGCCACACACAACAGCACAAATCACCACAGCATCCATGCAAAAGCATTATTGCCAATCTAGAATTCATGAATCACACCCACTGCACATACAAACACAAAGTCTAAAATCAGGCAAACAGAATTTGAGCATCATTCTGGCTGTAGGAAGACTATGCCTCGGGAGACGGTTAGGCACCGCGCAGACTAGCATCGAATCAACTCGGCGCAAGCGAGTTTGAACAACTTCTCTTCAAGATAACCCATAAGTGCGCAACTTCATTAGGCTTGCTCATTTACCTGACCTGAAGCGGTTTCACGTGGGAGAAAGAGCTGTTTTTTCCATACAGACCGATGTTTCTGTTACTGATTTCAAAATTATACCTAAAGGTCTGCGCGACATTCATGGGTGATCCTGACATCACTGTGCAGCCTTACGTAACATTCTAGCTTGAAACATCTGGCTTTTATTTTCCAACTAACATTCTACATACAGAAATATGGCAGCAAGTGCGTAAGCACCCCCTCTGCATTGCTTTTTGCTGCAGAGCTTCAATTTTGGGAAGCGACCGCTTACTGATTTGATTCTATGTTAGTATCCCTCGCTTCTTTTCTAGTTTTTTTCTAGTTTTTTCTAGTTTTCTTGTTTTTCTGCGCCTGATTCCGTTGACTGCCGGCACGTTCGTTCATCGATGCGCAATGTCATTTTCCCCGATTGCATCACTCCCTTCCCCCTTCACTTCTGCATTTCCCCTTATATAAGGTATCCGTCTTCCGTCAATAAAATTTAGTTGACAATCACCGCTTGTGTCTCGTCCTTGTTACTTTGTGACTCCATGTGTTTGCGCTGTTACAATTTTTATATCAAGTTTAAGCCACTTTATGAATGCCGGTGTGCCTCGTCAAACTCTCTCACAGCTCGTTTTTCATTTTCTTTCTTTTAATTCAGCGTTCTTTACGTTTTGAAATAATCGGAGAGCGGGTACGCACCCGATGAACGAATAAGGTTTGACAGGAAGGCAGAATTTGCCGAGCACCACTTCGGCGATTGGCTGCAGCGCATCCCGCTATCCATATCTAGGCACATCGTAAGGCGTTTCTCGTGTTTCACTTCGACTAGCGGTTGTTAACGCAAGAACACATTTTCTGAAAGGGGCCCAGCGATCTCCTTTAACTGACGCAGGCACTGTCGGCCGCCTCACAATTGCGCCGATCGACCGCAACGCGGCGACCACAGCCGAAGCCACCGACCACGGAGGTGTCCTGCCGGCGGGAACCTCGGGAACTGCGGCTGCAGGCGCAGAAGCTGCAGCAGTACCTGGACGCGACCAAGCACCCCACGGAAGGGACGCGACAAACGTTCCCTCTCTCCTCCAAAAGAGATTTTTCCGTGTGATCTGGCCTTTCCACTTAGGGTCGGCTACCACGAAAGAGCAAGTATCGCCAGGTCGGAGTGCAAGCACTGGGAATTCTACCTTTACGGTTTACGACCCTAGAAGCCGATCCGCAACGGCATTGACTAGCACGGTCACCCGCAGAAACCACGTAAGCACCAACTACCCTCTTTCCCCGCGTAATTTCTTACATTACTACCTATACCAAAAGTGATATTTGTACATTTCGCAATATCTTACAACAGGATTGATACAACGTGAGCAAAGAGGGAGAATTTCGAGCGGGAGGCTTCGGGATGAACTTTTCTTCGTTGGTCTACTGTTGACCAACACAAGTCTCCACCTTCCAGGGGATCATTTATCTTATGAACATTTAGGTTGCAGGCAGATGTTGCCAGCGAAATTCAGCAAAGCAAGTCGATAGACGCATACTCGCCCTATGACTGCATGGGGCTTCCGCATGCGCCTCTTGCTTTTCGATACTTTTGCGTAATGCTTCAACAAACAAGCAAGAAGAGGGACCAGTCCGTGCATGTGTGAGCGTTTAGTAGTGTTCTCCAGCACAAGGCACTTCCGCATGTCTGTTTCGACGCTTCTTGGTATTTTTATCATTCGCCTTCTCAATAACCAGATCGCAGCAATTTTGGAAGTCCCGTTTGGGGTCCGGGAAGGACGCAGAGTGAACCAATGAAAAATGAAACGAATGTAATAAAAATATACAACTGTTTGAGCAATGAGAACAGCCCGTGCTTACCAGCTGATGCCTTGGTCGGAAAAACAAAATTCTCAATTCCTATCATTGTTTGCACAGCTTCTAATCTCCAAAAATATGTCATTCTTTTTCTCCCTCTCCCTTATCCGCATAGACACGGCGGAAGACGGGATGCGTCGTCGGCATACTCTCTTGCGTCCTGCTGGCGTTGATGCTGGTCGTCGGGATCGTCAAGATCGCGCTGTCCCCTTCATCTGCAGCCTCCAAGCACTGCGTGGCGCACGCCTGCCGAGCCTACTCCCGCCAACTCATCTCGTCCATCAACCGATCGGTGGACCCGTGCGAACACTTCACTCGCTTCGTCTGCGATGGCTGGCAGGGAAACCATAACCTGGACGTCTGGGAAAGGCGCTTTCTGCACTTCATCAACCGCCAGGACGCCAGGCTGAAAAGCATCAACGTCCCTGCAGCACGACAGAACGAAGAACAGCGGGCGGCCGCCGTGTACCGCAGCTGCGACAACGTGTACAGTGGCAAAAGCGACGAGTTGCCCGCAGTCAAAGCCGCGCTGGCTCTTGCAGGCATCGTCTGGCCGCAGCCGTCCCGGGGGGCGGACGCTCTGTTCGCGTTGCTCTACAGTTCCCTCAAGCTGGGCTGGGACGCCGTCGCGAACTTCCGCGTCGCCCCACGTTCCGGCGAGGCGGAGGATGCACTGGTCGTCACTCAAGGCACATCTTTCGGCCTGTTGCGCGAGTGGTTCGCGCAAGAAAGAGCCACGGCCGTACAGCGGGACTACTACGAATATATTAGGAGCCAGTTTACCGGCGACAACGGCACGACAGTCAACGACGAGGTCTCGTACGAGTTCGTGTGGGACATCGCAACACCGGTAACGGACGCCCTCGGGCCTTTCTTTGGCTTCTCCGAAGCGGCACCTCTACCGGCCAACTGGTTCGCGAACTCATCCGGTGCGATTCTCACGGAACCGCGCTGGATAGCAGCCCTGCGCCGAGTCAACATCACCCTGCCTGGCGGCTTGCGAATATTGGCCGATAACCGTCCCTTCTTCGAAACCCTACTCCGCATGTGGGAGCACTACGGCGAAGACAATTTCCACCTGTTCGTCTCGTGGTGCACGGTACAGGTGGCCGCCCTTTATGCGAACAGGGGCCTTATTCTAAACTACTACAGAGAGATTCCCAACAGGGCGACACTGTACTACAAAGCCTTCTGCGTCAGCAGGGCCGTCTTCTTTTCGCAAGCAATCATCGCGAAATACAGTGGCGACGTCCTGAAGGGTAGCGCAGCCGTGGTCGCAAAAGAAATAGCGTTGTCCGTGCGTCTGGCCTTTTCGCATCGTCTTTCCACCTGGCCTTACTACAACGAAAACGTAACGGTGGTCGCGAACTGGAGCTCGTTGGAGTCTGCCTTCCGCCACATTGAATATGACAACGAAAGAAGAACTGACGGTATAGCGAGGGACGACATGCCGGACATGACCGACTCTTTTGTGGCGAACTGGCAGCATTCGGTACGCTTGAATAAGACACAGCAAACGGTGCAACTGGCGTATGCGATGAGGCGCCTGTGGTTCTTCTTCTCCCCTTTAGGCGATAATGATTTTCATATGATGCCGTACACACTGGCCTTCCCGTTTTTAGACCCGAATCTACCCACTGCTGTTAACTTCGGAGGCTTCGGAAGCGAAGTGGCGACCGCCCTGGGATCCCTCTTTATCGGATCTTACATGGCATACGGCAACGCGACTGATGACTTCTTCAGCTGCTTGAAGTGGGGGCGATCGGGCAAGCATGACTACTCCGAAACATCTGTGAGCGGCGTGTTCGGCTACAGGGCCCTTGTAGACGCTTACAGGCGAGCTCCTCCCACTACATTAGCCCTCAAGCAACTCGAGCACTACAGCGACATGCAACTTCTTTTCATGTCGTCGTGTTTTCTTATGTGTCCCGGACGTGGCAGAGGACAGCAAAATGAATGTGATTTGCTCGCACAGCACGTTCCCGAGTTTGCAGAAGCCTTTAAGTGTAGCCAGGAGGCACTCGTAAATACAACTGAGCAATGTCAACTGCTCTAGAGAACTGTTGGCACAAAAATGTGTTCGATGTACTTGCTTTATTGCAGTGATAGTCACGTGACGATAAATGCTGTGTCAATTGTCTCTCTTTGTAACAGGACCTCTATGTGATCGCATGGCACCGGAACCCTGTGCACATTGTGATTTTGCATTCATTGCGAACTTCGCTATTCGCGCTCCTGAGGAAATTGTACGTTCGTTCCCTCAGTTCTTGTGCTTCTGTGAATCAGGAGGGAAAATGGGAGATTAAAGACGCTTCCTTTTCTTTTTCATTGACATTAACGCAGATATTCGTTGAGGAAAGACTGACACGTGCTATGCCATTGGGATTTATGCTTGGCTATGCCTAATTTCTGTGTAGTTGTGTTGATTAGATTATTTCGCCGTGCGTGAGCATGCTCTCGTCCTCGTGTTGAGTAAATTAATCAGTTATCTTCACCTTTTTTTATACGCATAAGGGTATTTATTTTTCTTCACCCACTGTGTGGTGCGGCAAAGCAAAAATAGTGCAACTATTTTATGAGCTCATTTATTCAGAGCTGTGTTACGAGCACGCCAAACAATATGGTCCATGTCGATTAAGATGGAGCTCCCTGTGGTACTAAGGCACAGCTACCGTGTTATTTCGTACATTATTAATGCGACTGGCATTCTACGGGAGCACATCCAGTTGGTGCAGTTTGTTTATCCGTATCTAACCTTTAACTCTGAACTTGAGTCACTGAGCAGCCGCTGAGCAGTCACTGAGGTGTATATTGGTTAGAGAATCGGGTTGCTATGCTGAAAGAGGCGGTTTTGAAATCAACCGTCAGGCTAACAACGGTCACTGAGAATGTGTCGATGTCTCATGAACCGCTTTGACGCCAACTTTGGTCACTGTTTATGTACCACGAGCTATGTGCCTATCTTCAGTGATCACAGTGACGAAAATAAAATTTAAACATTCTGCAGTGCTGGAAGGAATCTCGACGCCGCCGTATATATTCAGACGATGTTGCCCGAACACGCATTCATTCACGAGCTACGCGCAGACCTTCCAACGGCTTCAGTGCACTGCTCGTGCGTGGCACGTTTCGGAGGAGGCACTACGACGCATTGCTGCATTGCGCATATGTTTATCCCCTTACCGTCGACTTTCATAACCAGATGGTTGATGATGAAAATTTTATTGTGCGGACCATGAATTGTTACGGGTGTGGGACCTGCGACAACAGACTACGAGAAACCAGGGCCACTTAAGGCTCTACACAATACAGCTTCGGCAAAATCTACCGCTCATCTGCTGAACTGTTTCTATAGGATGAAGTGGGGCTAAGCTGACAGTAATGGCACCACAGCGAGTATGACCAGCTTCAGCGCAAGTCCCCGGTGTTCTGTAGCGCAACACCCGTCGTGGGGATCACTTTTCTTGCAGTTTCGTGAAGCACAGTTATTTTTTAATAAGAAATAAATCGCACAGCTATTGCAGATGTTAGCATTAAATTGAACCTGCGTACAGGACTTTACGCCTAAGTCATACGCAAGCAGAATGCAGGAAGTTTGCTTTTGGGTCCCTTGAGTCTAGTGTAACGCACAGGAGCGCAAACGCAAGTCTAAAGAAACAGGACACCGTGCTGCTACATGGTGTCTTGTGTTGACCTTTTCAAAGCCCAGAAAATCCAATTTTTCCTGCCGTTTCTGTGCCCACGTGTTTCGTCACGCTACGAACTTTGGGATCCCCAAATGATCCCAGAAGTTGGGTGCGCTAGCCATTCCTAAGTTATAAGGCAGGGTGGCACAAAAATTTAAGCTTGCTAGTTAATGCAGATAAATGACGGCAAGAGTGCAAGCATCCTATATTTGTTTGTTTGTTGTTGTTGTTGTTGTTGTTGTTGTTGTTGTTAATGTTGTTGTTGTTGTTGTTGTTGTTGTTGTTGTTGTTGTTGTTGTTGTTGTTGTTGTTGTTGTTGTTGTTGTTGTTGTTGTTGTTGTTGTTGTTGTTGTTGTTGTTGTTGTTGTTGTTGTTGTTGTTGTTGTTGTTGTTGTTGTTGTTGTTGTTGTTGTTGTTGTTTGAAACGGCACTCAACGATCATAGGGCGTGAAAGCCTTGATATTCCGTATAGAGAGAGAGAATAAACATTTTTATTCGGTGAATGAAGCTTCGGAGAGGCGTCCTCATTTCAGAATGCCTTGAGCTCGGGCCGCGTCCTGGGCCCTCGCAATCAGCCGTTGCTGATCCTCGAGGTCGGAGCTGGCCAAGGCTCTCTCCCAAAGCTCGTTAGTGGGGTAAGGGTTCGGAGGATTTCATGGTGCCGCTCTGCAACCCCCTACTATGTGCCAGAGGGACCCGGGCTTTGCGCAGAAGCGGCATTGCGGAGAGAATTTTGTAGGGTCTATGAGGTGATTTCTGGTTGGGTGGGGGAATGTATTAACCTGTAGAGCTCGGAGGAATCGCTCCTGCTCTCTAGGTAGTGACTTGTGTGGGGGTGCATATGTTCTGCGGGTTAGCTTGTAGTGTTGTGTGATGTCTTGGTAAGAGACCAGAGGGTGCATGCGCTCGGGTTCAGATTCCTCGGCGTCGGCTCGGTGGGTCAGATCTCGAGCCACGTGGTTGGCGACCTCGTTGCCAGGAATGCCTTGATGAGCTGGCGCCCAGATGATTATGACTGATCTCGTTGGCGGCTTTTGATTGATGATCCGGAGCGTAGTGCTAAGAATTCTGCCACTAGCAAAGTTGCGGCACGCCTGTTGGGAGTCGGTCACTATGACTTCAACCTCTGTTTGGGAGATCGCGAGGGCTATGGCCGCTTCCTCGGCTTGGAGGTTATTGTTTCGTGTGAGCGAAATGCTGCTCCGATGTTCTGTGTTGACGACTACGGTGGCTGTTGTGGCTGCGCGTCTGGAGTAAGAAGCCGCGTCCGTGTAGGCTGTAGAGGGTAAAGTCCCGTATCGCTTGTGTATGGCCAGGGCGCGGGCCTCCCTTCGCTCTGCGTGGTGCACTGGGTGCATATTGCGAGGTAGAGGACGTACGGTGATGTTTCTCCGGATGGCATGGGGTAAGCTCACAGTCTGAGGCGGCGGATGGCTCCGTCGGATGATTCCGTCTATTTATTAAAGGCTGCAACTTTCGCATTTCTCATAATAGCCCCATAACTTTCGCCCTACTCTTTTTTTTATGTTAACTTTTATTTTCAGTTCATGGGCAAGCACGAAGACTTGCGCAAGAGGTGAGATAATCTATTTCTTCGCTGTCTGTTTTAGATGTATTCGTAAGACAGCGACAGTGCATCTGCTGTTCAATTAGCAATGTTATTGTTGTTGTTGTTGTTGTTGTTGTTGTTGTTGTTGTTGTTGTTGTTGTTGTTGTTGTTGTTGTTGTTGTTGTTGTTGTTGTTGTTGTTGTTGTTGTTGTTGTTGTTGTTGTTGTTGTTGTTGTTGTTGTTGTTGTTGTTGTTGTTGTTGTTGTTGTTGTTGTTGTTGTTGTTGAGTGGCTGTGGCACATACCCACAATGGGGTATTACCCATGAAACGAGTGATTCCGTATGCGCATACGCACATCCGCGCATACTGAAGCCCACAACCACCCGCGAAGCCTTCACGCAAACAGCTACATACACTAACAAGCAAACCGATACTCAGACAGACATCGGTGCAGGCCTCGACAAGAAAATTAAGCGTAAAAAGACACCACCTGAAGATTTTTCGCCCCGGAGGTCTGCCCGAACCAAACAGAAATGACTACCACGCACTAGGGATAGCACACGCAACAACAAATCTCGCCCTTTCCTCCAATCCCGCAAACTCGTCGCCAAACAAACAAATTACAGATTTCACCTAAAAACTTACACTAGCTGCATTAAACAGAGGAAAATCCCAAAAGGTCTCAGAATGAAGGATAGATGCGGCCTCGGTTCTTTACCCTCCAGGCTATTATTAAAGTGGAATGCTGTCCTAGAAGATGCATCGCTCTCCCTTATCAACATTCTCGAAGAACACTGCAAAGAACAACTTATGATAATCTCTGATGAACTCGACAGCATAAAGTTAACTGAACCGGAAACAAGAGAACTTAAACAACTCGTCCAAACTAAGCAGGAAAATTTACTAGATAAATACCAGCGCAAAGATATTAGAGCTGCAGATCCACCCATGGAAACTAATGTAACCCCTGCAGCACGTAGCTCCACCGACAGTCCTACAGGCGAGCATCCAGAGCACTGCAGCAAGGTAGTAGACATATCCCAGAGTATAAGCCCCGAAAAAGTTGATCTCCTGAAACGTGGTCTAACGTTTTGTCCGACGAACAACGCAGTAAACGAATCCGAACTCCACAAAGATATAACAGAGTTTTCAGGACGCATGCGCATCAAGGAGTTCTTTTTCGGTAGACGAGATGTAGGAAAAGAAGATAGAGACTCTCTTAGACCAACTATTTCGAATTCGATTCTATACACTACGTGCAAATTTTCGGCACTAGCATGGGTACGCCATTCACTCCCACGTATGCGAACATTTTCATGGGACACCTTGAAACAGACCTGCTGAAATCCTACCCTTTAAAACCCAGCACCTATCTTCGTTACATTGACGACATATTTATAATATGGGAACACGGCACAAGCGCCTTAACTGACTTAATTAGCCATTTTATACGCTTTCACCCGAGTATTAAATTTACCGCTCAGCACTCTCCTAGTCGGATCAACTTCCTAGACACTACGGTCTACATAGAAAACGGAAACCTGAGAACGACACTTTACCGGAAGCCTACAGATAGCCAGCAATATTTAGACTACAACAGTCCTCACCCGCGACATTGCAAGCAAGAAATTTTTGTCGGACAAGCGAAACGTATAAGAAGAATCTGCAGCGAAGACTACGATTATATCCACCACCTAAACGACCTTAAATCAACGCTAGCAGAAAGGAACTATCCCCAAGTTGCTCTCGATAGAGCTTATGATGCCGCGTCGAGATTGGAGAGACAGTCGGAATTGGCGAAGAGACAGCCCACATTAGAATCTGACAGACCGCCGGCCTTTATAACAAAGTATTCTAATGCACTCCTAAACATAAACAACATCCTAAGAAAATACCACCCAATATTATCAAGTAACGAGCGTCTGCGAAAAGCGTTCCCGGATGTACCCAGGGTTACCTATCGCCGAAACAAGAACTTTAAAGACATGTTAGTGCACGCAAAAGTCAGCCAGCAGCATTCCCCCGTAATAAAAGCATGTTGTCGCACTAGGTGCAGAACCTGCAGGCACCTTCAAGGTGACATTCAAATTAAAAGCACCGCCAATAGTTATACACATGAAGTCAAATCTAGCTTCACTTGTACAAGTTCGGATGTGAATTATATGTTTGAATGTTTCTTCTGTAAGAAACAATATATCGGTGAAACAGGACAATCAATGAACGTCAGATTAAACGGACATCGCGCGGGCACAGCTAAAAAGCTTCCCAAAGCCGTCGCCGAGCATTTCAACCAACCAGATCATAACATTCATGAACTTAAACTCTGCATCTTACAGTCAAATTTCCGTTCTGAACGAGAAAGAAAATACAGAGAATCATACCTTATCCATAAGTTCAAGACATTGCAACCAATAGGCATAAACGTTTCAAAGGGAGCTTTAGAATCGATTCGCTATGCTAAACTTCAAGCTATAGGCAACAACACTTAGTTTGATTTCTTGACGTATCCCCCCCTTTTTTTTCCTTTCCTTTCCTTCTTTTTTTTTATTTTTTTTTTCTTTCAGCCGGCGTGTCAGACGCCCTTGACACGCCGGCTAACGCGTGCGTGTTGACAGACAGGGGTGGGGGGGGGGGGAGGGGGGGGGGAGGGGTGCCCGTGCTTTGACCTTGTACACAGCGTTCCTTTACTCTCAATTCGACACGCTAACACATTTTCCCTCGTTTCCGCGTCCTCCCGCCTCACACCCTCTCCCCTTTAGAAGAACCCCACCTATATCTACAGTGCCGAGGAGAGTATATATCGCCTTAAAGAAGACAAGTCCACTTGTCGAAACGTAGGGCTCCTTCATTCACCTTGTTCACGTTTTGCTCATCGTCTTGAATTTCCATCTCCCGCATTCCCCGTCTTTTAACAGGACCAATAATATCTGTGCTGCCGGTACCAGCGCACATCACTGCATCCAGATATAGGCAGTTTTCTTTGACCCAAGGTAAAAAAGGCCTCACATTAGCAAACACTACAGATTTTATGCGTCTAAATTATTCTTGGAACAGACAATGGTCTCTTGACCGGCAGTTGGAGGTATCATATACAAGGCTGCCCCCCCCCCCTTTGCCGTATTCGAACACTTATGTTTTACTTGCACAAAAACTGCTTGGTCACTACTCGTCACTTACAAAGATGTCGCCTAGCATTAAAAGTTAGTCAAGAGACCCATGCCGCTACCGCACAAAGCACTCAATAAAGCCCAAGAAGTCACGTATAGGCGGCTTCAGAGTGGCAACTACCCATGCCTGGCCTTTATGCAAAAAATTTTTTCGGACGCGCACCCTCACAATGCGTGTCGCTACTGTAAGGAATTAGCTAGCCTTGCCCACATGCTCTGGGGTTGCTCCCTGGCGCCGGGGGCCAGGACCACCAAGGAAGAGGGGGACCGAGCTCTAGGCAGCTCGGACCTTGAAGCACAGCTCTGGGCTGTCCATCGGGCCCGCGACACGGCGGAGGGGCATGGCCTCTCTGTCCCGACGTGGGAGTTGTCTGCTGCGCACCACCCATTTCGTGGCCTATCCCCCATAGTAGTTTGTGCCATTAAGTGAGGCTTCATCGTCGTCGTCGTCGTCCTCGTCGTCGTCGTCGTCATCATCATCATCACAACTCTCATTCTCTCCGTGTTGTCTTCTTTCTGATGGGAGCTTCGCAATTTTCTCTCGGGCCTTCTTTTTACTCCACTCGTCTCGTATCTTCACGTAATTTGCCTCCCCTTAGATGTGTGCACTCTATCCCTCGATTATGTTCAATTTATTCAAGTTTCTTATTAGGTAGCTGTTTATTCAGTCGCTGTTCTTTTTTAATAATTGTGCTCTCATTTATTTTCTTATTCCGGAACTACTGTTGTAGTTGTTTCACAATTCGTCCTTTCTTGTGTTTGTTTTTCTGTGCACCAGCACTCAGGCCTCAGTGTTGTTCCTGAGCACATTAAATGAATTCTGGATTATTATTCTTTGACATCAGAGCGCAGAGGTGGTGTGGAAAGAAAGAGCACATGCAGAAAAGACGCTTAATTTCAACTGAGCTTATGTCGAAAAACTTCCCTCACGAGCACCAATGTGCATGCGCTGACACTGGCATGCCACCGCAAAACAATACAGACTATCACGTGACACATGAGCTAGGTTGCCACGCCAGGCACATGCCGCGATCAATAAACACCAAGCAGTCACGAGTGCCAACGCCGTCAGTGCGTGCGAGCCCGAATGAGGCACTTCCAAAACTGACTACGAAAGTAAGGGCGGAGGAGGAGTGCTAAGTTCATTCAACCCCAAGAGAACGCCGTTAAATCACTCAGATGCAGTGACGGCGCACTGATACCTGCCCTACCTAGGCCCGACTACTTCGGCTTTTTAGCTCGTATTTACGAAGCCCCCTTTACGCTAGAGTTGTTCCCGACTGCACATATTATTCGCGCAGGCGGCCGGCCGATGGCAAAGAACACTTACGAATGAAAACATTTGTGAATTCGTCCCCTGCTTTCTCCGTGGTTAGTACATATATTTGCTGCGCAGAATTGGATTACGTGTTTAGTATTTCTCTGTAATACGTACCGCACACTTTAATATTTTAATACATTCATTCATTTATTATAATATATTTAATATTCTTTAATACATATCTCTATTGTTATTGTTAACCGAGGGTCCCGTTGCAGTCTTTGACTTTAGGATCCTCGTCTGTATATTGTCTCTTACCCATCCGTTGTACTCAAAGAATTAAAATCTGCAACAGAAACTGAAACTACAACTATCCGAGATGTCCTCCTTGTTCGATAAATTCCATTTCTAGAGGACGACACCAGCGCCGCCGGCAGCAGCTGCCTTTTATCGCGCTCGAGCTACACGCGCCCGAAAGGCACGTTCATAGCACGTTCCGAGAGGAATTCGACAAGCCCCACTGACGGCCATTTCTGGATCGTTCCGCTTCTGAAGACGCGCATATCTACCGCTTTTACTGGCTTTCGCGGCGTCGACTTAGTATGGAGCAACAGAACGACGCTACTGCCTCGCCGCCGTCACCCACAGCAGTGAAGCAGCCGCCGAATGCTGGACGACCCCTCGGCGAGGCGAAAGCTGGGACCGGTGGCCAGACTTCGCCGCTCTCGCCACAACGCAGGCTCCAGCGCCGACCACGAAGTCCCGTTGCAAACCCTTCGCCAGCCAGATCCCACAAGCGTTCACCTCACCGCACAAGCCCCAGCAGAAGTGCCAGTGCCAGTCGCAGCCGAACTTCACCGCTGCCCAGTCCCAACTTCGATAACGCCCGGGCCAGGCAGGAACGCAATGCGAGGCATTCGCCCGGCAGGGCCCGCCGCCGCACGGCGACACTTGGCCAGAGCAGCGGGTCTCCTCCTCCTTCCGTCGAGAAGATTCCCCGCACGCTGCAGCAGTTCCCTCGCCCTGTTACGACAGGTATGGAATGCAACGTTTCTGTGGGACGTACGTGTATCATGTTACTGAGCATCTGAGCATCCTTTATCCGAAATTTTTTTCCGGCTGTCAGTTCAAGCGTAATGGACGAAAAAAAAAAAAACATGATACTCTCCCGAAAAATAAATTTCGTAATGCGGTAACGGAAACTGAGCTTCGGGTCTTGTATAGCCGTTGATAACCTAAGAACTATGAGGTTATATGTTCAGTGTCGAACTCAAATACCGTTTGCATAAGTTACTAAGGGAATTTATTCACCCGTAGGCACACTTACAACTGCGATATGAACGTTATGTACAATAAAAGGTATAGCGCATGTAATACATCATACTTGACATAATCAAGACAGATCAACAAATGGTATAGTAAACGGTCTCTGTTTGACACTGGCTTTGCCGCACAGAACAACAAGAGAACATCATTACAGCGTCCATGCAAAAGCATTATTGCCAGTCTAAAATTCATGAATGACATCCGGGGCACATGCAAATACCAAGTCTAAACTCAGGCAAACAGAATTTGGGCATCATTCTGGCTCATAGAGATTTGCCTCGGGAAACGTTTAGATAACACGTAGACCAGCGGCGAAGAAACTCCACTTCACCGAGTTTGAACTGCTCTTCAAGTTGACCCATAAGTGCGCCACTTAATTAGGCTTGCTCATTTACCTGACCTCAAGCGTTTTCACGTGTGAGGAAGAGCTGCTTTCTCCGTACAGACCGATGTTTCTGTTACTGATTTCAAAATTAAACTAAAGGTCTGGGCAGATTTCATGGATGATCCTGATATCACTGTCCAGGCAAAGGTAATATTCCAGGTTGAAACACATAGCTTTTATTTTCCAACTAGCCTAATATCTGCATTAGCAGAGTAAAGCTTTAAGCTATTGGTGGATTCTAGCCGGATAGGCTAGAGGTATAGAGAATGTTCTCTGTGTTTTGTGGGCGGAGCTTGTGTAATTTTTTGGTTGTCACCAAGTATACTGTCATTTTGAGCTCTCTAACATCGAGTTTCCTGCTCATAATTGCCTCCTTCGTGGTTTCCATACGATTTGTTGTACAAGCAAGTCTGCAAGGCCGTAATATACCATCTGCTGGACCTTTCAGTCCTCATGACGTAACTTGTCTAGTTTTTGTTTAAGTGTTTCTGCACTAGACACACAACTCAACTCCAAAAAATAGACGATAGCGTCAATCCAGTAGTTAGCGTCATCGATTATCAATGATGGTCGCGGGATCAAATCCAGACCACCGCGGCCACATTACGATGGGGGCGCAATGGAAGAACGCCCGTGCCCGTGTATTGGGGGCACGGTAAGTATACCCCGGTGGTCAAAATAAATCCGAGTCCACCACTACGGCGTGCCTCATAATCAAAATGTGGTTCTGGCACTTAAAACCCCAGAATACAATTCATTTCTCACTAAGGCTAGTCAGCGCATTCTACAGTGAAATTTAACTTTGATTTGTCAGTAAATTTGAATGCCTCTCGAATAGTGACGCGTTTTGCGGAGAATTTCTCCGCATAAATTTCTGCCCACCGTTATTAACATGCAATATTCCCACTACATCTTAGGAGCGGCTTGGTCCTTTCTCCATATTGTTGGAATCGTACCGCTGGCACGAGTTGTCGGGGTCTCGGTGCTGACGCCCGATATTGCCAATGGGTCGCAAGCCCCAAGGGTAGCGTTGGCCTGGCGGCCTGGGGCACTAGAAGCATCCGAAGGTCCCGGCAAAGCAAGAGAAGACTGGTAACAGAACAACTGGTTTATTCTAACATAGCAAAAGAGCGGCCGGTCAGGTCGACCGGAGTGGAGAGACGGGAGAGCACGTAACTCAACAGTACAAATCGGAGCCTCTGCTCTGGCGTCCGGGGGCAGCTGCTCTTATACCCTCGGCGTCGCGGTCCAAAAGGGAAGGAGGGAAGGTCACGGGACGGCGCAGCAGGAGCCCACGACGGCGCGAGCGGTTGAGCCGAGAGACCGGCTGAACCGAGTGTAGTGACGCATCGCCAACCTTCACCCACACGACGGCGTGAACAGTTGAGCCGAGAGACGTCCAGGCTCCTCATTCGGGGAACTCCGCTCCCCGGCTGCCGCGCTTTGACAAGCGAGGGCACACACACACACACGCACACACGAAGACACGTGGCACTGAAACACGCCTGGACACGCTTGGCGGGTAGGCGTTGCGGCGGCGTCGAACAGGCCAAAATGTCCGCCGTTTTGAACAAAGCCCCGGCGTCCGTTGCATCCGCGCCGGCATTACCGCGCGTTGTAGGCGAAACGTAACAGACCGCCCCGCCGGGGGAAGGAGATCCCGATGGTCAGGGGACTGCATCCGCTGTCCGGAGGGATGTCGCTCGATGATGCTCATAACCGAAGTTGGGCGTCCTTGGCGTTTCTTGAGCGCAGCGCACAGAGAAGGCCTCGTTCTCACGTTCAGGTGCACACAGGACACTGCAAAGTGACTTCGGGAGAGTTGACATTTTTGTTCTCGTTTCCGGCAAGCGTTAGAACCACGCCTGAAAGTCAACCGCTCAGTCAGCAAGCACGGCACAACCCTCACTAAGCCCTGCCAGGCTCTTTCCCCTTTTATACTGCTGCCTAGTTCCTTACAGTAGTTTAGCAGCACTCAGAACGCGTCCATAAATCGGAAAAATTGCACTAAAAAGCACATCATCACTTTGAAACACTACACAAAAGCAATAAGTTAAAAAAAAATCCTGCCTCAGGAAGAAAAACATCAGTAACAAGCAATTTTGAGGCTGATTCCCACGTTAGGGGCTTCGACTTAAGCCATCGGCGTTACCGTTGAGACTCCCCTTTTTGTAACGCACCTCAAAGGAATATTGTTGCAAAGCGAGGCTCCAGCGCAGGAGGCGGCCATTTTTGGGAGAGATGGTCTGCAGCCATTGGAGAGGGCAGTGATCCGTTTCAATGATAAACCTCGAGCCGGCTAGGTAACATGACAATTTCTGAACGGCCCACACGATACACGCACACTCTTTCTCGGTGGCGCTATACGCCTGCTCACGACTCGTCAGCTTACGACTAGCATACAGGACGGGGTGTTCTACTTCTCCATTTTCCCGTTGGCACAGTACAACGCCTATGCCTCGCTCACTAGCATCACACTGAACAACGAACCCTTTTGAGTAGTCGGGCGATCGTAGCACAGGCTGGCTTGTTAGGGCGCTCTTTAGGGCGCTAAAAGCTCTTTCCTTTGTCTCGTCCCAGACGACTGTTTGCGGCTCTGTCTTTCTTAGAGCATCCGTCAAGGGAGCCGCGATATCAGAGTACCTGGGGATGTACCTCTGATAGTAGCCGGCGACACCTAAGAACGACCGAATATCGGTCTTCGTGCGCGGTTGCGGGAAGTCTCGCACAGCGGCCACCTTTATTTCAGAGGGGCGGCGTCGACCCCGACCAATCACGTGTCCGAGGTAGACAACCTCGGCCTGTGCTAACTGGCACTTGGGAGCTTTGACTGTCAAGCCCGCATCGCGCAGGCGGGTTAGCACTGCCCGCAAGTGCGCCATATGTTCCGGCCAGGATGCGGAGAATATCGCTACGTCGTCTAGATACGGTAAAGCGAATTCTTGCTGTCCCCGCAACACTTTATCCATGAGGCTTGAAAAGCAGTATGGCGCGTTCTTCAAACCAAAACTCAAAACTTTAGGACGGAATGTCCCCATTGGTGAAATGAACGCCGCATACCTACTAGCCTCTTCTGTAAGTGGAACCTGCCAATAACCCCTGACAAGATCTAGGGTGGAAATAAACTGAGCGCTACTCACTCTCTCAAGGCGCTCCTCGATGTTAGGGATCGGATAAATTTGATCCTTAGTGATGGAATTAAGCCTGCGGTAGTCGACGCAAGGACGAGGTTCCTTGCCCGGTACCTCAACTAAAATCAAAGGGGAGGTATAATCACTCTCACCCGCTTCAATAACACCGAGCTGTAGCATTTTCTTTACCTCAGCCTCCATAATATCGCTCTGGCGGGGTGACACCCGGTACGCCTTGGATCGTACTGGCTCTGGGGAGGTAAGTTCTATGTCATGAGTAAGGACAGAAGTCCTACCAGGCCTCTCAGAGAACAGACCTTGAAACTCTTGTAAGAGCTGGTGTAGTTCGGTTTTCTGCTCAGGCGACAGCGATGCTTTACTTATTAAGTCACTAATGACTTGATCGGTGTCTTTCCTGTTCGTCACTGAGCCTAGTCCCGGAAGCTCGACCGGAAGCTCTTCGGGCACGTTTACCATCATGCACACCACTGCTTCCCGTTGCTTATAGGGTTTGAGCAGATTACAGTGGTAAACTTGCTGTGCTTTCCGCTTTCCTGGCAGACTCACCACGTAGTTAACGTCCGACAGTTTTTGAACAATCCGTGCTGGGCCCTCCCACTGCACGTCGAGTTTGTTCTTTAGCGATGTGCGCAATATCATGACCTCATCGCCCACCTCAAAACGACGGGCCCTGGCTGTCCGATCATAATAAACCTTGGCCCTCTGCTGGGCCTCTGCCATTGCTTCACCTGACAACTCCTGTGCCCTTCTTAAGCGTTCGAGGAGCTTAAGCACGTACTCTACCACGACTGGGTCGTCGCCCCTGCCTTCCCATGATTCTCGAAGCATGCGAAGCGGAGATCGCAGCGAGCGACCGTACACCAGCTCAGCTGGCGAGAACCCCGTAGCCGCATGCGGCGCGGTTCTTAAAGCAAACATCAATCCAGGCAGACACAGCTCCCAGTCAGTTTGATGTTCAAAACACAATGCTCTCAACACGCGCTTCATGACGGAGTGGAGCTTCTCAACGGAATTCGACTGGGGGTGGTGCACTGAGCTGTGTAACAGCTTTACCCCGCACCTTTCGAGAAAGGCTGTCGTCAAAGCGCTAGTAAACACTGTACCCTGATCTGACTGGATTTCTGCAGGAAAACCAACTCGCGCAAATATGGACAGTAGTGCATTGACTATCTCAACTGAGCTGAGTTCTTTAAGCGGCACTGCTTCAGGGAACTTTGTCGCGGGGCAGATCACAGTCAAAATGTGTCGGTACCCCGTGGCTGTTACCGGCAGAGGTCCCACTGTATCAATAACGAGCCGTCTAAAAGGCTCCGTAATGATAGGCACCAACTTCAACGGCGCCCTCGATTTGTCCCCTGGCTTGCCCACCCGCTGACAGGTGTCGCATGTCTTCACAAAGTGGTCTGCGTCCCGAAAACACCCTGGCCAATAGTACTCCTGCAAGAGACGGTCCTTAGTTTTCTTAACTCCTAGGTGTCCGGACCACGAACCCCCATGCGACAAGCGCAACAGATCCTGACGATAGCATTGAGGCACGATCAGCTGATCGAACTCCACTCCCCTGCGGTCTAGATACTTCCGGTACAGGACCCCACCTCTTTCCACAAAGCGAGCATTTTTCTTGGCGATACCTTCCTTGATAATGCAGCGTATGTTTTCTAGGCTGCCATCCTTCTTTTGCTCGGCTATCAAAGCCGACCGGCTGACTTTTAGCAACCTGTTAAGTCCGTCTGACGTAGGCGCGATGAGCAAATCTGGAGACAGCTCTTCTAACTTTCCCGTGTCGGGATTTTCCTCTCCAGTATCTGGTGCCTTTAACGCTACAGGCTCAATTTTATTCAGTTCGGGCGTGCTCTGAATACCAGCTTGCTGCGCCTCTGACCCTTTTTCATCGTTCAACAACGTCGGCCCCGCAACTACCGCCTTTGCAGCGAGCTC
Source organism: Dermacentor andersoni (assembly GCF_023375885.2). Lineage (NCBI taxonomy): Eukaryota > Metazoa > Arthropoda > Arachnida > Ixodida > Ixodidae > Dermacentor > Dermacentor andersoni. The sequence goes on from NC_092817.1 coordinate 110,454,587, forward strand.
CCGAACCTTCGATCTGGTTAAGGCCTGAACGCTAGCCTCACCAAACAAAAGCCCCTTCTCGCGCAGGAGGTGATCGGACCTGTTTGAAAATAAGTATGGGTACTGGGGGGGCAGCATAGATGACACTGCGGCCTCCGTCTCAAGTGCTCCGAAAGGTCCTTCAATAAGCACTTTTGCTACCGGCAGACACACGCTATGAGCTTCCACTGCTTGCTTGATCCATGCGCACTCGCCCGTGAACATATCGGGTTCTACGTAAGAGGGGTGAACTACATCCATCGTAGCTGCGGAATCGCGAAGCACTCGGCACTCTTTCCCGTTCACGAGGAGGTCTCGCATGTAAGGCTCGAGAAGCTTCATGTTCTCGTCAGTGCTGCATATAGACAAAAACACGACTTGTGTTTTTGTTTCTGGACACTGCGCCGAAAAGTGACCCGGCTTCTGGCACGTATAACACAGGCGCGCTTGCCTCGCCTCGAACCGCTTTCTGCGTTCGGCTTCGGTTGCCGCCGTCTCCTTACGTTCGGTCGGACTGCTTTCACTCGCATCCGCACTACGTGTATCCCCCTTTGCTCTCATGGGCGTGAACTTTGGCCTCTCAAACTTGGAGCCAAATTCACCCTTTTGACCGTCCTTAGCTCCGCGAGCCCGACGCGTCACAAACTCCTCGGCTAACTCAGCGGCTCTAGCCACCGTACTAACGTCTGGCCTATCCAAGACCCAGTACCGCACGTTCTCAGGTAACCGACTATAAAACTGTTCTAGCCCGAAACACTGCAGAACTTTCTCGTGGTCACCAAACGCTTTCTCTTCTTTGAGCCACTCCTGCATGTTTGACATAAGCCTGTACGCAAACTCTGTATATGACTCACTTTTGCCTTTCTCATTTTCCCGAAACTTCCGACGGAACGCCTCCGCTGACAGCCGGTACTTTTTTAGCAGACTCGATTTCACTTTGTCGAAATCCTCTGCCTCCTCTCTCTCCAAGCGAGCGACTACGTCGGCCGCCTCGCCGGGTAGCAAAGTGAGCAAGCGCTGTGGCCGCGTTTCCCGAGAGAACCCCTGCTTCTCGCACGTTCGCTCAAAGTTAACCAGGAACAAACCAATGTCCTCTCCAAGCTTAAACGGCCGCATCAGGTCAGTCATTTTGAACAATACTCGTTCTCCTGCACCGTGTGCCTGACTTCCATTACGAGCGCGTTCCATCTCTAACTCGAGACGCTTCATTTCCAACGCGTGTTGACGGTCGCGCTCTTCTTTTTCTTTCTCTTTTTGTTCTTTAAGTTCACGCTCATCTTTCTCTTTCTGTTCTTTACGTTCGCGCTCATCTTTCTCTTTCTGTTCTTTAAGTTCGCGCTCCTGTTTCTCTTTTTGTTCTTTACGTTCGCGCTCCTGTTTCTCTTTTTGCTCCTCCCTCTCCTCAATGGTCTCAAGGCATTCCGACAGCTCGTCATCCTCAGCTTCTAACTCAAGAATAGCCCTTAGCAGTTCTGGTTTTCTGAGTTTGTCTGAGACATCCAGACCCAACTCTCTCGCAAGCTCCAACAATTTCGGTTTGCGCAACGACTTCAAATCCATGGCTGCTCTGAATGCTGCTTTCTCTACTGCCTACTATTGTCTTGCCGCAAACTAACCCGGTAGCAACGACAACCACAATTACCAGCTCTGTTTCTAACACTAACAAAAGCCTGGCAAAACTCAGAAGAAGAAAGTCCCGCACTCACCAAACCTCGCAGCCAAGACTTCAGCGCAGTCGTTCCGCTGCAGGCAACCAGTTATCACACAGGGCTCGTTGCGCTGCTCCCGGATGGTCGATGAGCTGCTCAGCATACAGTCAACCGCATCTCTTCGCTGCTGGCCTCCGTTGTCGCGATCTCACCGCTGGCAACCAGATGTTGGAATCGTACCGCTGGCACGAGTTGTCGGGGTCTCGGTGCTGACGCCCGATATTGCCAATGGGTCGCAAGCCCCAAGGGTAGCGTTGGCCTGGCGGCCTGGGGCACTAGAAGCATCCGAAGGTCCCGGCAAAGCAAGAGAAGACTGGTAACAGAACAACTGGTTTATTCTAACATAGCAAAAGAGCGGCCGGTCAGGTCGACCGGAGTGGAGAGACGGGAGAGCACGTAACTCAACAGTACAAATCGGAGCCTCTGCTCTGGCGTCCGGGGGCAGCTGCTCTTATACCCTCGGCGTCGCGGTCCAAAAGGGAAGGAGGGAAGGTCACGGGACGGCGCAGCAGGAGCCCACGACGGCGCGAGCGGTTGAGCCGAGAGACCGGCTGAACCGAGTGTAGTGACGCATCGCCAACCTTCACCCACACGACGGCGTGAACAGTTGAGCCGAGAGACGTCCAGGCTCCTCATTCGGGGAACTCCGCTCCCCGGCTGCCGCGCTTTGACAAGCGAGGGCACACACACACACACGCACACACGAAGACACGTGGCACTGAAACACGCCTGGACACGCTTGGCGGGTAGGCGTTGCGGCGGCGTCGAACAGGCCAAAATGTCCGCCGTTTTGAACAAAGCCCCGGCGTCCGTTGCATCCGCGCCGGCATTACCGCGCGTTGTAGGCGAAACGTAACAATATATTCGAAAAATAGCGTTGAGTTTTAAGCCACTTTACGAATGCAGGTGAGCCTCGTCGAACACTGTCGCAGTTCGTTTTTGTTTTTCTTTCTTTTAATTCCCCGATGTTTATGTTTTGAAATAATCGGAGAGCGAGTACGTGCCCGATGAACGAATATAACGTTTCACAGAAAGCCAGAATTTGCCGAGCACCATTTCGGCGATTGACTACAGCGCATCCCGCTATCCACATTTGCGCACATCGTCAGGCGTTTCTCGTGTTTCACTTCGAGTAGCGTTTGTTGGCGCAAGAACGCATTTTCTGAAATGGTCTCCGCGATCTGCGTTCACTGACAGCAGGCACCGACGGCCGCCTCACAACCGCAGCCGAAGATACCGACCACGGCGGCGTCCTGGCGACGGGCACTTTGGGAACTGCGGCTGCCGGCGCAACAGCAGCTGCAGTACCTGGACAAGACCAAGCAGCCCAAGGAAGGGCCGCTGCAAACGTTCTCCCTCTCCTCCAAAAGAGATTGTCCAGTGCCACCGGGCCTCTCCACTTAGGATCGGCTGCCACGAAACAGCTAGTACCGCCAGGTCGGACTCCAAGCACTGGGAATACTACATTCCCGTTTCACGACCGTAGAAGCCGGTCCCTAATGGCACCGACTAGCATGGTCACCCGCAGAAACCATGTAAGCACCAAATGCCCTGTTTCCCGCGTAACTTCTTAATTTAATACCTCTACCTAAAGTAATACTTACACTTTTAGAAAGTTCTTACAGAAGGATTGGTAGACTGTGGACGAAAAGCGGAAACCTCGGACCGGAGGCTTCGTGTCGAGTTTTTCTTCGTTTGTCTACTTTTGATCAACATAAGTCTCTGCCACACGTTAAATAGCTTTTCTTCTAAACAATTAAGTCGCAGCCAGATGTTGCCAGAAAAAGTCAAGCAAAACACGTCGCTGAACGCAATTGAGAAACATATATATATATATATATATATATATATATATATATATATATATATATATATATATATATATATATATATATATATATATATATATATATATACGTTCCCGCTTTTCCACCTGTACACTTCCTAGACATTTGTTTACTTACTGTTCAAAATGGCTACTTACTTGCCTAAACGCCAGTGGATTAGGTGGCGTGAACAATATTCACCACTATTAACAAGCTTAGGGGCGCTTCCTAAGATTTAGGTTTAAACCAGGTACCTACAGCAGTTCATCGCAAAAGTTGTAAATGTATCATTTTTAAGCTTAATTATGATTTGCACGATTCAACATATCGAAGCTGTCAACTCTTTGAGGTAGCTTTCGTCAAATAACCTTTGGTGCAAAAAGCTTCCTTCCATACTTGAAGGAGTTTCCTCCAGGATAACTTCGGCGAAAAATTCGAAAACAATGTCAGTCTGATTTTGTATATCTCAGTAATTCTGGGAACATTTATTTAACAAATAACTAGTCAATGTGCTTGTCACTTTCCTTTCTGTAATAATAACAATTTGTTTAAGTTGGTCTAATTTGTTGTACCCAATGCTAAACGCCAGTAATTAAGGGGATAAGCAAATACATTGTTATATACTTAGGCAATTTTACAGCTGTGGGGAGCATGTGTCCATTACGATCGAAGGCTCCCATCCCATGGCACAATTTGCGAAGAAGCATGAGCACCCTATGACTGTATGGGCCTTCCGCACACGCCTCTTGCTTTTCGATACTTTTGCGTAAAGTTTGAAACAACGAGCACCAAGAGGGACCAGTCCGTGCGTGTGTGCGTTTAGTAGTTTTCTCCAGCACAAGGCACTTGCCCATGTCTGTGGATCGATTATTGGTGCTTCACCAGTACGTTTTTTTTTTTTTTTTTATTCCTCGTTCAGTAGCGGCAACTAACTGCAAGTATATTAGGAAAGTTTGTGAGGACGCGCAGCGGAGACAAAACCATTATTACGAGCCACGTTATATACCTGGAGATTTCCTACGATAATTAAAGCATTCCGGAGTTATTAAATATTTAAATAATAATATTTGCAACAGTTAATGAACATCAATTACAACAATCAAGTGTATTGAGTGTAAGCAGGCTAGCGTTATTGCTGTATCGCCTAAAGAGTTCTTTATGATGGGGTTTTCCAGCACGAGAACAAATATTCAGTACTTCTCAAAGGGTGTATACTCCAGAGTATTCATTCATACTTTGGCAACACCACCGAAACAAACGCGAGCAGCCCTCCCCCCGCCCCTTTTTCTACCTTATTTTTTATTTAGTGCGATAGCGTTAGGCGTCTAGCATCGGACGTTGTTTGGCAAAAAGAAATTCCGAACCAAGTTTACAACCACGCGTACCCAAACACTGTTCTACCACCGAAGTTGTTCATATCCGGTATTTCATTCTTTACGACGTTATTACTCGGAATTTCGAGATCGGCAGCCCACAAACAAATATAATGGGTAGAAAACATCGACAGCGGACGTCTTTTATGTTAGTTCTAATCAGACTGAAACATTAAAAGTGCGAAACAATAACAACACATCGACCCGCGCAAGAGGCCCCATTTCTACCAGAAAGCTTGCATTCATGCCTAGAGTTCGCCGCCAGCGTTTCCCACTAAAAGCTACGATTACTGAAGCTGCAGTTGCCTGGAAGCATGAAAAGCAGTCAGGGGTCTTTTAGTGCTACGATTTTATACATTTGTCGTTCGTTTTGTCAGGAACCTGATACCAGCAATCTTGGAAGCGCCGCTTGGGGTCCAGTGATGATGCAGAGTGAATGGAAGGGAAAATGAAACGAACGCAATGAAAAAAAAAATTGGCAGTGGCTTATCTCGGCTATACAAGGATCGATATACGTAGCGAAAGTTAGGCATAGCACGGTTACCCTTGGTTAATCTTGATTGCAAGTTCAGGTTGTCTAGCTATGTTGCGGCGTTTAGCCAGTCGTTCGGCGCGCTGTTTGTGTGTTTCCTGCGCGATTCGTTTCCTCTTCATCTCGTTCCGATATCGATTCCAGGGGCCTCCTCCTGCTTATCAGGATTGTCGCCGTCCAACTGTGTTTGCGGCGCACGCGAGCTCTCCTTTTGAATCCTCCGACGTGTTATCAGACATGCTACGCAGCTGGCGGAGGGAGCGGAGGCGAGCGCAATGACGAGGAATGCGGTGTGACGTCATACCAAACGGTGGCACCGGAAAGGCGCTGCGCTGCGCAGCGGCGGAACACCTGTAGCTCGATGCTACTAGTGGCGCATGCGCAGTAGTGGCTAGGCAGCGAGGGAGAGAACGAAATATCCGTGATGAGCCGCGCGTTGTGACGTCATGTGCCTCCTCGGAGCACCGCCACGGTGAAATCGCAAGTTCGCGGCCAGTAATGCTTTCGCGTTAAAATTCGACTATTTGCTCACTTAGAGTGTCCCTTCTAACTAGCTGGTGCATTGATTGCAAAAAGATTGCTCAATTCCTCTCATGTTTTGCAGGCTTTCAAGCTTTAAAACAATGTTGTTTTTTTGCCTCCCACTCGTCCGCACAGACGCCACCGAAGACTGAACACTTCGTCGGCATACTCTCTTGCGTCCTGCTGGCGTTGGTGCTGGTCGTCGGGATCGTCAGGATCGCAATGTCCCCTTCGGCCGCAGCCACGAAGCTCTGCGTGACTCACGCCTGCCAAGCGTATTCCCTCCAACTCATCTCGTCTATCAACCGATCAGTGGACCCGTGCGTCCACTTCACTCGCTTCGTCTGCGACGGCTGGCAGGGGCACCATAACATGGACGTCTGGGAAATACGCTTTCTGCACTTCATCAACCGCCTGGATGCCAGGCTGAAAAGCATCGACGTCCCTGCAGCACGACAGAACGAAGAACAGCGGGCGGCCGCCGTGTACCGCAGCTGCGACAAAGTGTACCGAGGCAAAAGCAACGAGTTGGCCGCAGTCAAGGCCGCACTGGCTCGTGCGGGCATCGTCTGGCCGCAGCCGTCCCAAAGGGCCGACGCTCTGTTCGCGTTGCTCTACAGTTCCCTCAAGCTGGGTTGGGACGCCGTCGCGAACTTCCGCGTCGCCCCACGTACCGGCGAGGCGGTGGACGAACTGGTCGTCAGTCAAGGTACATCTTTTGGCCTGCTGCGCGAGTCGTTCGTGCTAGAAAGGGCGACGGCAGTACGGCGGGCCTACTACGAATATATTAGGAGCCAGTTTACCGGCGACAACGGCACGACAGTCGGCGCCGAGGTGTCATACGAGTTCGTGTGGGAGATCACAGCCCCGGCGACGGACGCCCTCGTGCCTTTCTTTGACTTGTCCGAAGTGACGCCTCAACCTGCCGACTGGTTGGCGAACTCATCCGGTGCGAATCTCACGCAAGCACGCTGGATAGAAACCCTGCGCCGAGTCGACATCAGCCTGCCTGGCGGCTTGAGAATATCGGCCGATAATCGCGCTTTCGTCGAAATGCTAATCAGCGTGTGGGAGCACTACGGGGAAGACCATTTCCACCTGTTCGTCTCGTGGTGCACGGTACAGGTAGCCGCCCTTTATACGAACAGGGGCCTCATCCTCAACTACTACGGCGAGATTCCCGACAGGGCGAAACTCTACCACAGAGCTTTCTGCGTCAGTAGAGCCGTCTTCTTTTCGCAAGCACTCGTCGCGAGATACAATAGCGACGTCCTCAAGAGTAACGCCGCCGTCGTCGCAAAAGAAATAGCGCTGTCCGTGCGTCTGGCCTTTTCGCATCGTCTCTCCAACTGGCCTTACTACAACGAAAACGTCACGGTGGTCGCGAACTGGAGCTCGTTGGACTCTGCCTTCCGCCACATTGAATATGACAATGAAGGAAGAACTGAGGGTGGAGCAAGGGACGACATTCCGGACATGACCGACTCTTTTGTGGAGAACTGGCAGCATTCGGTACGCTTGAATACGACACAGCAAACGGTGGAACTGGCGTACGCGATCTGGCACCTGTGGTCGTACTTCTGGCTTTGGGGAGATAATGATTTTCAAATGATGCCGTACATACTGGCCTTTCCGTTTTTCCACCCATATCTACCCACTGTTGTTAACTTCGGAGGCTTCGGAAGCGAAGTGGCGACCGCCCTGGGATCCATCTCTATCCGATCCTACCAGGCATACAGCAACGCGACTGATGACCTTTTCAGCTGCTTGAAGCGGGGGCGATTGGGTAGGGAAGAACACTCCGACGCATCCATGAACAGCGTGTTCGGCTTCAGCGCCCTTGTGGACGCTTACAGACGAGCTCCGCCCACTACTTTAGCCCTCAAGCAACTCGAGCAGTACAGTGACATGCAACTTCTCTTCATATCGTCGTGTTTCATTACGTGTCCGGGACGTGACAGAGGACAAGGAAATGAATGTGATTCACTCGCACAGTACGTTCCCGAGTTTGCAGTGGCATTTAAGTGCAGCCGGGGGACCATTTTAAACACTTCTGAACACTGTCAATCGCTCTAGAGACCTGTTCGCACCAAAATGTGTTTGATGTACTTACTTTGTGGCTGTGATACTCACGTGACGATAAATTTTGTGTCGAACACTTTCGGCTTGTCAATTCTCTTGGTAACAGGGCCTCTAGGTGATCGCTTGGCACCGGAACCCCGTGCACCTTCTGAATTTGCATTCATTGCGAAGTAGCAGTCTTGCCTATTCGCACTCCTGGGAAAATTGTACTTTTGTTCTCTGACTTCTTATTGTTCTGTGAAGCAAGAGTGAAAATGGGAGATTGGGGATCCTTACTTTCCTTTTTCGGTGACATCAAGTGCAGCTTCCTTGAGAACTACAGAGAACATATGCTATGCCATCGTGCTTTATGCTTAGCAATGCCTGCTTTCTGTGTATTTCTTTTGAGCAGATTTTTTGACCATGCGTGAGCATGCTGTCGTCTTGGTGTTCGGTAATTTAATGTGGTGCGTTGAGAAAATTAAAATTGGGTGCATCTATCTTGTGAGCACATTTATTGATCGCTCTGTTACGGGCATGCCAAACAGTATGTTTCATGTCGATTAAGAGCATGTGGTACTACGGCACAGCTACAATGTCATTTCGTAAGTTACTGATGCGACTGGTATTCTTCGGGAACTTCATGCAGTATAGGCGTAGTATATGGTAGCCCATATCAAGCCTTTAATTTGAGTCACTGAGTAGGCCATGATATATCGGGTAGAGAATCGGGCTGTTCTGCTGAGGGAACTGGTTTCGGAACCGACCATCGACCAAGATGGATCGCTGGGTAGCTGCCAATCGTCCACTTCAATTAGCCAATTGGGTCTCGGGGTATATGCCACTGGCCATGTGCCTATTTTCCGTGACCACAATGACAAAAAAATTTAAACATTCTGCAGGGCTGGTAGGAATCGAGCCTGCGTCGCATATATTTAGGCGATCTTGCCTGAACAGATATACAGAAGCGCCCCACGCCTAAACCTTGCGGCGCCTGCAATACATAGCTCGTACATGGCACGTTTCGGAAGTGGCAATACGGTGTCTGACTACATTGCTTATATGCAATCCTACTAACGTGGACAGTCATCCATAGATGTTTTATAAACTTTTACAACGAAGCAGTCGGTGGCTAGGATCTGGCAGATAGCGTCCGCACATAGACCAACAAGTTTTCATGCGTGGGCCGATCCCGAAGGTGGTGCAATACAGTGTCGAACCGCAGTGGAGGTGGACAGACAGAAAATTTCTATTGATTGTGATTGTGTTCGGACTCCCTTAGATCCCTGGACCACCGCGTGGTCCCACGCTACGTCTAGACGGTCATGTTCCTTTAATTCATGACGTCGGTAGCCCAAGTCACTGCAGCAAGCTGTGATGTTGGGTACGTAGACGAGAGCAGGACCTCCCTGGCTCCCAGCTTTAGATGACGGACTGTCTCTGTGGGGGAGGAAAACCAGGGCAGCCGAAGATGATGTGGGAGAGTGTGGCATGAGAGTCGCCGCATAGGAAGCATGTAGGGGAGGTGCCACAGTAGTGGATAGCAGCTGAGGGGATGGGAGAGAGCGAATCTGGAGGCGTCTCCAGATTATCTGTTTGGAGTGTGTAAGGGATGGGTGGGGAGGAACGTCTGTCCAACGGTCCAAACAGGGTATTTGCATGAGCTCTCCAAAGCTGTGCGCCCGCTCGCTCGAAAAGCCCAGATCGAGGCGGTCCTGAGCCCGGCAAATGAAACCTCGGGCCAATTTATCGGCAGCCTCGTTTCCGGGGTTCCCTGAGTGAGCCGGCACCCACCGGAGCTCTACCTTGCGTTGTAAATTATGGGTGGGGGTGTTCAACTAGTGCCAGACAGGAGGGTGAATGCTGCGTCTGGCAAAGTTGGGCGCCGCCGTTTTATTATCGCTAAAGATGTCTTAAGCATGGGAATGTGCAAGGGCTAGTGTGATGGTCTCCTCTGCCTCCTCAGGTGTAGAGCCCGAGGCAAGATGGTGTGTTAGATGACAAGGTAGAGTTGGGTTGTAACCCACTGCTACAGCTTCATGCGTTGTACATGCGGCGTCTACCCAAATGGCATTCTGTGCTTGTCCGTAATACCTGTAAAGGGCATTTGCGCGAGCTACGCGGCGAGCGATATGATGCTACCACTGGCGCTCGCGGCAAGTCGTAAGTAGTGTGTCTGAAGATGCGCGTCAACTAGTTCGGGAAGGGTGTTATGCATACCTAGTGCCAGAAGTTTGGCTGCGCTAGTGCTACGACGTAGGTTTTGGGCTGCCTTAGTTGCAAGGCGGATCATGGTATTTACGCGCTCGGTTTCTGTGCGGTTCAGCTTGAGATACGGGGTAACGTATAGGAAGCGGCTAAGCGTAAAAGCATGTTCAATTTTCATGTTTGCTTCGCCTAAACCCTTGTTCACGGAGCATACGTGGCGTACAAGCTGCAATAGGGATTGCGTGAAAGCCTCAAGCGTTGCCTTAAGTGTCTTAAGGGTACGGTCATTGCATCCGGAATCCTACAGGTAGAGGCAAAGGATGCGCAGGCTGTGGGTTAGGTGATCCTTGTAAAGCGATTTGGATGGGCGAGTTAGCGGCAGATTTTGGTCTAATTAAGAAGAGCGCGGGTTTAGAGGGGAACATTCAATCCTATCGATGACATCTGAGCGGACATGGTGTCGTGTGCTATTTTAAAAGTTTCCTAAGTTTCCCCGTCAGAGCCATGAGTGGTCGATCTGGTAATATCATCAGCATACAAGGTACGTTTTAGGTGTGGGATGAAATTGAGTTTGTGCGCTAAGGAGATCAGAGCAATATTAAATAGAAGGGGATGAATGGACCGCGCCATCAGGGGTTCCGAGTTCGCCGAATGTATGAGGGGGTTTGCTGAGCTGATAAATGTGCAAAGCGGCAGTGCGGCCAGACAGAAAGGCGCGAACCTAGTTGTACGTTTTAGTGCCTACCTTTAGTGCCTGACGATGGCATCGTGTCGAATTCTGTCAAATGCTTTAGTGAGGTCAACCGCCAGGATAGCTTTAGGTGAGGTGAATTTTATGGTCGGCTCCCATCAGATGACGGCGAAAATGCATGATGCTGGCCGAGCGCTGCCGATGAGATAAAGGACGCCCTGCCGTTTCTTCGTCATCAGTCACGATGCAGCCGACTTTGTTCACCGAACGCAAGCTTGAGAGGAGCACAATACCACTGCGCAAACGCTCCGTCACGTGGCATTTTTCATATTTCGGGGGCCTTCTTTGCAACCCGGGAATACGGACTACGTGAGACGTATTCTACAGGAAATAGCTCGATAGGTGGTTTCTGAAGGTGCGCTACAAATCTGCGTTTCATACTTGGGGTCCTCAGCCCATAACTTAAGAGTTCGACAATTCAACTTAAATAATGAGTGAGTTCTGAAGAAAACAAAAATTGCTTGAGTTATTATAGGTGAGTTCGAATGGTATGCGTTCTGTTTAATACGCTTCCGACGCGCCTTTCATATTAAAAAACTTGGCTCAAGTTACGTGGGACACCCTGTATACTTTCAAGGACCCTGGTGTTACCAACATTTCGAAAGTTCCTTTACAATGGGCAGCGTTTACCGAGACCGAAGTGTTTCGAACAAGAAGAAGCTGTTTGAGAGAAGTGATGTATTGCGATTGTGTGTGGTAGTTCATGGTGTCTTTTTCCTTTTTATTCTTTACCTTGGTAGGACATTAGGCAGTATAATAGCAAGAGCTTAGTGGCGCAACCCACCGCTCCGTTTCAAAGGGGACGCTCATAACATCCATCCATCCATCTGGGGGTCGCTCCATGGGCTTCACGGTCTGAGGGATGACTTGCCCCCGGTATTGCCCTTCTGGTCTGCAACTGCCGTCGCAATAGGCGGATGGGGGCTTTCTCCCAGGGCTTCACGATGAATTACAACCATCGTTAGCTCCGGGTTTCCAAGCGCTCAGCGAGGGTGGGGCGGGTTGCTCTCGAGCGACATTTCGAAACTGCAAAGCAGCTTGGCTCGGGACGCAGGTTACCTGGAACCGTGCCAGGCTCCCGTTTCATTTTCAGGAAGAGTCAAGCAGCGGCTCTTGTGGCGCATGCCACATGCGCCGCATGAGCTGGGGGACGCCAACTGGTCTGGAAGTGCTGCGCCTCGGTAACGTGGTGTGACGGTGTGACGGTGATTCGAAGTGATCCGGTGAACTCGAAAGAGGCTCAGAAAAAGGTCCCGTATCTAACAGAGCCCATACAGGAAAGACGATTAATTGCAATTGAGTTTATTTCGTAAAACTTCCCCCACGAACACAAATGCACATGCGCTGACATTGGCATGCCCCCGCAAAGAAATACAGACTATCACATCACACATCCGCTAAGTTGCGACGCCAGGAGAATGCCACAATCGATAATCACCAAGCCCCCATCAGTGCCAACGCCGTCGGGGTGCGCGAGCCCAAGTGAAGCACTTCGAGAACTGACTAAGAAAATAAGGGCGCAGGAAGAGCGCAAAGTACATTCAGCCACAAGAGAGGTACTTCAAGTCTATCAGATGCGCTCACGACACACGGATACCTGCCCTATACCTAGGCTCGACTACTTCGGCTTTTTGGCTCGTGTTTACAAAGCCCCTTTACGCTAGAATTGTTCTCGAGTGCAAATATTGTTCGCGCAGAGGGCCGACAGATGGCAAAGAACACTCACGAATCAAAATTTTTGTGAATTCGTCCCCTTCTTTCGCCGTGGTTAGCAAATTTATTTTCTGCGCTGATTTTGAGTACGTGTTTAGTATTTCTCTTTATTACCCCGCATTTTATTTTTTAATACATTTAATACTTTAATACATTAATTGTCTTACCAGTAGTCACGTGCGGGGCAGAAACCTGGAGGCTTACGAAAAGGGTTGAGGACGACGTAACGAGCTATGGAAGGAAGAATGATGGTTGTAACGTTAAGAGATCAGAAAATAGCAGATTGGGTAAGGGAAAAACGTCAGGTAATGACATCTTAGTAGAAATTCAGAAAAAGAAATGGGCATCGGCAGGACATGTAATGAGGAGGGAAGAAACCGATGGTCATGAAGGGTTACGGACTGGATTCCAAGGGAAGGGAAGCGTAGAACTGGGTGGCAGAAAGTTAGGTGGGCGGATGAGATTAAGAAGTTTGCAGGGACAACATAGCCACAATTAGCACATGACTAGGGTAGTTGGAGAAGTATGGGAGAGGCCTTTGCCCTGCAGTGCGTGTAACCAGGCTGATCATGATGATGATGATGAATAGTTTAATATATTATTATTTATTCGATGTTCTTTAATACATATCTCAATTGTTATTAATAACCGAGGGTCCCGCTGCTGTCTTTGACTTTGGGACCGCCGTCTGTTTATTTTCTCTTGCCCATTTATTGTACCTAAAAATAACAAACTGAAACTGAAACTATTCGAGATGTCCTCCTTGTTCTATAAATTCTATTTCTAGAGGACGACACCAGCGCCGCCGGCAGAATCTGCCTTTTCTTGCGCTCGAGCTACACGCGCCCGCAAGGCACGTTCATAGCGCGTTCCGAGAGGGATTTGACAAGCCGCCTGTAGACCGTTTCTGGATCGTTCCGCTTCTGAAGACGCGCATATCTACCGCTTTTACTGGCTTTCGCGGCGTCGACTTAGCATGGAGCAACAGAACGACGCTGTTGCCTCGCCGCCGTCACTCACAGCAGCGAAGCACCCGCCGACTGCTGGACGACCCCTCCGCGAGGCGAAAGGCGGGACCGATGGCCGGAATTCGCCGCTCTCGCCCAAACGGAGGCTCCAGCGCCGACCCCGAAGTACCGCCGCAGACCCTTCGCCAGCCAGATCCCACAAGCGTTCACCTCACCGCACAAGTCCCAGCAGACGTGCCAGCGCCAGTCGCAGCCGAACTTCACCGCTGCCCAGTCCCAAATTCGATAACGCCCGGGCCAGGCAGGAACGCAATGCGAGGCCTTCGCCGGGCAGGGCCCGCCGCCGCACGGCGACCCTTGGCCAGAGCAGCGGGTCTCCTCCTCCTTCCGCCGAGAAGATTCCCCGGACGCTGCAGCCGCTTCCTCGCCCTGTTACGACAGGTACTGAATGCAACATTTCTGCGGGACTTACGTGTATCATTCTTACTATCAGCTATAAATGAAAAAGATTTGCCCTAGGCCCAGTCGAAAGGGGCACCTGTATCTATCCTGCTACAATCAAAGTTTTAGTTCAATTATTTTTGGTCTTAAAGGCAATAGATCTGTGGGGATAGCTTGTTCTACATACTTAAAGGCGTGTTGCTATCGCTGTTCATCAGCATCATCTCAAGTGGCATGATCCCGGCGAACATGAAAGCGGGTATTACCCCAATACACAAAGGTGGCGCGCATAATATGTATGGGAACTATCGTCCTATTGCAGTCTTGCCCTGCTTGACTCAAATATTAGAAAAACATCTGTTGCTTACAATGACAAGTTTCTGAGACAAGCACAAAATCCTGTCACCGCGTCAGTATGGTTTTGTACAACGTAAATGGAGGGAAATGCTTTTGCAGGACTTTCCTGTCATGTTAAATCGCTCTTTTGAATGTAACCACGTTGTGTGTGCACTGTTTCTGGATTTCAGCAAGGCTTTTTACGGCGTCTGTCACACTGTGTTATTATGTAAACTGTCCAGGTTAGGCTTCCGTGGAGTGTTTCTTTCGCTTTTGGAACTTTTTTTACAGCAGAGAATGCTATAAGTTTCGATTGGGTGGGCAAAGAGCGCTTCTTTGCTCATAAAAGCTGGCGTCCCTCAAGGTTCCATAATTAGTCCCCTGTTTTTTAACGTCTACGTGAATGACCTTTCAAACGTTGTGCCTGTAGGCCTGTATCAATACAATGACGATTCTGTTCTCGCATCCCGGTCGCCGAAGTACTCTGACTCCCTTTCTTCTCTTCAAGCTGCAGCAACTATTGCTATGGACTGGTTCTCACACAACCTAATCAAAGATAACAGCTCTAAAGACTCAAGTTATATGCTTTCACAGCCCGATGAAGAAGGTAGATTTAAACCATCAGCTGTTCTTGCACGGATCTGATTGCTCTCAATGTCAATGTCCCCTACCTGAGCTATAAGACTACAGTGAAATACCTAGGAGTATACTTTGACAGTGCTCTTTCTTGGAATGACCGCTTATCCCACGTTTGTAGCAAGCTCCAAAGCGTCTCCTGTTTGCTTTGCAACATTAGGCACTGCATGCCGCTTTCAATACGGAAAGTTATTGTAAACGCTCTCGGTAATAACGTACTGCGTTATGGCATAACGATTTATGGTCACTGTGAACTTCTTTGTACAAACAGGATCAATTCTCTCCTACGAACAATGTGAAAAATTTTGCCTATGATTAAGGCCTGCACTCCAATTCTGATGTTTTTAAGGTATTTTCGCTACCTGATTTTGATCGCTTTTTGATGGAAATGATTATCCTGAAAATTTTTGGTTTAGTGACTAAGATTCCGTATTTTCCCAGACGGTCTCTTCGCCCGAAGTGACGTCTTTGTATTCCTCGACGGTTTACAAGATATAGAAAGCGAGTAAGAGATTTTTACGTTCCCTTATACTTTAAAAGGTTACCTCCAAGTGTTCGCCGCGTAAAAGCTAAATATAAAATAAAAATATGCTGCGATACACAAATTAGTGAGTTTACGCCGTTGTGCATATATGCCCCACCACTTATCAAGTAAATCCTGTGATTTCTCTGGTTACTGCAGTATTTTTATACTTATCTGTGTATCGTCATGCCTTCCTCGCTATTTATTCTGATGAGATTTCTTTTTTTTTTCTGTATGTAACTTGGGTTTTGTGTGTATTTTTATTTTGCCACTGTACTGATTTGATGTTCCGTAATTTTTAATGTGCGTTTATGCATGTGTGTAAATCTGCGCAATTCCGCAGCCTGTCGGGTGCTGCCCCTCAAAGTATTATTATTATTATTATTATTATTGTTGTTATTATTATTATTATTATTATTATTATTATTATTATTATTATTATTATTATTATTATTATTATTATTATTATTATTATTATTATGTTATTGAGCATCTAAGCATCCTTTATCCGAAATTTTTTTCTCGGCTGTCAGTTCTAGTGTAATGCCCGAACAAAAAGCATAATACTCTCCCGAAAAATGAATTTCCTAATGCGGTAAGGGAAATTGACCTTGGGGTCTTGTATAGCCGATGACAACTTAAGAACTAAAGGGTTATATGTTCGCTGGTGAACTCAAATACAGTTTCCATAAGTTAGCAAGGGAACTTATTCACTCGTAGGCACGCTTACAACTACGATATGAATGTAAAGTACAATAAGAGGTACAGCGCATGTGATACATCATACTTGATATTAACAAAACAGAACTGTAAATGAAGTAGTCAATGATGTCTGCTTGACACTGGCTCTGCCACACAAAACAACAACAGAACATCATTACAGCGTCCATCTAGAATCTCGAATTTCTGGATGACATCCGCGGCACAAACAAACACACAGTCTAAACTCAGGCAAACAAAATTTGAGCATCATTCCGGCTGTAGGAAGACTTTCCCTCGGGAGACGGTTAGGTACCGCGTACACCAGCGGCGAAGAAACTCGGCGTCACCGAGTTTGAACAACTGCTCTTCGAAATGACCCATAAGGGCGCAACTTCATTAGGCTTGCTCATTTTTGTGACCTCAAGCGGTTTCCCGTGTGAGAAAGAGCTGTTTTCTCCGTACAGACCGATGTTTCTGTTACTGATTTCAAAATTAAACCTAAAGCTCTGGGAAAATTTCATGGGTGATCCTGATATCACTGTTCAGCCAAAGGTAACATTCTAGCTTGAAACACCTGGCTTTTATTTTCCAACTAGCCTAATCTCTACATTAGCAGAGTAAAGTTTTAAGCTATTGGGGGATTCTAGCCGGAAATGCTTGAGGTATATAAAAGGTACCCGGTGTTTTTGCGTGTGGAGCTTGTGTAATTTTTCGGTTGTCACCAAGTATACTGTCATTTTAAGCTCTCTAGCATCGGGTTTCCTGCCCATAATTGCCTCCTACGTGGTCTCCATGCGTGTTCTTGTAGAAGCAAGACTACAATGCCATAATATACCATCTGCTGGTCCTTTCAGTCCTCATAACGAAACTTGTCTAGTTTTCGTTTAAGTAAGCCTTTCTGCACTAGACACACAACTTCAACTCCAAAGGGCCGACAATAGCGTCAATCCAATAGTCAGTGTCGGCGATTCTCAATTATGGTCGCGGGATCATATCGATGCCACAGAAGTCACTTTAAGATGGCGGCGAAATGCAAGAACACACCTGTCCCGTGTATTGGGCACACGTTAAAGATACCCCGGAGGTCAGAATCAATCCAGGAACCACCACTACGGCGTGCCTCATAATCAAAATGTGGTTCT
Organism: Dermacentor andersoni; assembly: GCF_023375885.2. Taxonomy (NCBI): domain Eukaryota; kingdom Metazoa; phylum Arthropoda; class Arachnida; order Ixodida; family Ixodidae; genus Dermacentor; species Dermacentor andersoni. The sequence continues at coordinate 110,472,048 of NC_092817.1, forward strand.
GGCGCTTGAAACCCCGGAAAACAATTCATTTCTCAATAAGGCTATAGTCAGTGCATTCTACAGCGAAATTTAAATTTCAATTATCAGTTAATTTGAATATCTCTCCAGTAGTGCCGCATTTTCAGGGGAATTTCTCAGCATGAATTTCTGCCCACCGTTATTAAAATGCAGTATTCCCAGTTCATCTGAGGAGAGGCTTGGTCCTTTCTCGATAGATTCGAAAATAGCGTAGAGTTGAAGCCTTCATTAAAACTTCATTAGAATTGTAACAGCGAAAACACATGCAGCCACAAAATAACAAGCACGAGACACAAGCGCTGACTGTCAACTAAATTTTATTGACGGAAGACGGATACCGTATATAAGGGGAAAGGCAGAAGTGAAGGGGGAAGGGAATAATACAATCGGGGAAAATGACATTGCGCATCGATGAACGAACGTGCCGGCAGTCTACAGACTCAGGCGCAGAAAAACAAGAAAACTAGAAGAAACTTGAAAGACACTGGAAAAAGGGCGAGGCATACTAACATTCAATCAAATCAGTAAGCGGTCGCTTCCAAAAATTCAAGCTCTGCAGCAAAAAGTGATACAGAGGGGGTGCTTACGCACTTCCTGCCATATTTCTGTATGTGGAACGCTCCCAATCTGAGGCACGCCGTCGCTTCGCCACTCTTACCAGATGGCCTTCACCTACCTCTCTACAGTAGGCGAAGTTTTAAACGCATTTGACAAGCACGGACTTGGGCTCAATTTTACCCATGAACTACCTGACGCAGATGTTTTACAGTTTTTAGACCTGAGACTAAACTTTCATGAAAAGCACGTTTGCTGGGGCTATTTCCCTCGCGCAAGAAAAGATCTGTTACCATATGATTCAGCCCATTCCAAAACTCTAAAAAAAGCTATAGCGTCGCACTGTTTGGAATCGTCTCTTCAGAAGTCGTGCCCGCACATAATGCAGAAAAGTATTGAGAATCAGGCCAGCCAACTTATGGCGGTGGGGTTCTCCTGTTCGGTCTTGACTGCAGTGTCTGATACCCTCCTTCAGAAGCTAAAAATATAGGAACACCAAGAAAAGATGACCTTCGGAAGTCCGACAAACCTTTGGTTGTGCCGTACCTGCGCAAGATTTCGCACAGTCCCAAGAAGGTAACCAACAGGCATGGGGTGCCCGTTGTTTTTTCGACACCCAACTAAATGCGTGGGCACTGTTATGCCCACGCATCTGCAACTCTCAAAAAAGAGGTTGTCAGCTAAAACATGACAAGCCGATCATGAAGTGTTCCACAGAAGTGGTATACGCCATTCCTTTGAAGTGTGGAAAGGCTTATGATGGGGGCCAATCCTGCCGCTGCATTTAAGTAACTTAAAGGACAAGTACGCACATTTCGTCGCGCACGTAATTGAATGCACAGGTTGTGAGGCTCAAATGGGAGAGACGAAGATTCTCTGAAAGAGTGCCGACGCGACGGCGTGTGTCAGTTAGGAAGCATTCCACATACATAAATATGGCAGCACGTGCGTAAGCATCGCTTTTGGCGGCAGAGCTTCAATTTTTTGGAAGCGACCGCTTACTGATTGATTGTACATTAGTATCCCTCGCTTTTTTCTAGTATTTTTCTAGTCTTTTTTAGTTTTCTTGTTTTTCTGCGCCTGATTCCGTTGACTGCCGGCACGTTGTGTTCATCAATGCGCAATGTCATTTTCCCCGATTGCATCACTCCCTTCCCCCTTCACTTCTGCTTTTCCCCTTATATAACATATGCGTCTTCCGTCAATAAAATTCAATAAAGTCTTGTCCTTGTTACTTTGTGGTTGCGTATGTTTTCGCTGTTCCAATTTTTATGTCGAGCAATGCCACTTTATGAACGCAGATGTGCCTCGTCGAACACTGTCACAGTTCGTTTTTCTTTTTCTTTCTTTTAATTCAGCGTTGTTTACGTTTTGAAATGATCGGAGAACGCCCTATGAACGAATAACGTTTGACAGGAAGGCAGAATTTGCCGAGCACCACTTCGGCGATTGGCTACAGCGCATCCCGCTTACCATATCTGTGCTAATCGTCAGGCGTTTCTCGTGTTTTACTTCGACTAGCGGTTGTTAACGCAAAAACACATTTTCTGAAAGGGGCCCCGCGATCTGCGTTAACTGACGCAGGAACCGTCGGCCGCCTCACAAGTGCGCCGATCGACCTCAACGCGGCGTCCGCCGTCGAAGCCACCGACCACGGAGGTGTCCTGCCGGCGGGAACCTTGGGAACTGCGGCTGCAGGCACAATAGCCGCAGCAGTACCTGGACGGGACCAAGCAGCCCACGGAAGGGACGCGACAAACGTTCCCTCTCTCCTCCAAAAGAGATTCTCCCGTGCGATCTGGCCTTTCCACTTAGGATCGGCTACCACGAAAGAGCAAGTATCGCCAGGTCGGAGTGCAAGCACTGGGAATTCTACCTTTACGGTTTACGACCCTAGAACCCGATCCACAACGGCATTGACTAGCACGGTCACCCGCAGAAACCACGTAAGCACCAACTACCCTCTTTCCCCGCGTAATTTCTCTCATTACTACCTATACCAAAAGTGATACTTGTACTTTTAGCAATTTCTTACAAAAGGATTGATCCACCGTCAGCAAAGAGCGAGAATTTCGAGCGGGAGGCTTCGGGATGAACTTTTCTTCGTTGGTCTACTGTTGACCAACACAAGTCTCCACCTCCCAGGGGATCATTTATCTTATGTACATTTAGGTTGCAGGCAGATGTTGCAAGCGAAATTCAGCAAAGCAAGTCGATAGACGCATACTCGCCCTATGACTGCATGGGGCTTCCGCATGCGCCTCTTGCTGTTCGATACTTTTGCGTAATGCTTGAACAAACAAGCAGGAAGAGGGACCAGTCCGTGCGTGTGTGAGCGTTTAGTAGTTTTCTCCAGCACAAGGCACTTCCGCATGTCTGTTTTGACGATTCTTGGTATTTTTATCATTCGCCTTCGCAATAACCAGATCGCAGCAATTTTGGAAATCCCGTTTGGGGTCCGAGAATGACGCAGAGTGAAGTAATGAAAAATGAAACGAATGTAATAAAAATATACAACTCTTTGAGCAATCAGAACAGCCCGTGGTTACCAGCTGATGCCTTGGTCGGAAAAACAAAATTCTCAATTCCTATCATTGTTTGCACAGCTTCTAATCTCCAAGAAAATGTGATTCTTTTTCTCCCTACCCCTTATCCGCATAGACACGGCGGAAGACGGGATGCGTCGTCGGCATACTCTCTTGCGTCCTGCTGGCGTTGATGTTGGTCGTCGGGATCGTCAAGATCGCGTTGTCCCCTTCATCTGCAGCCTCCAAACACTGCGTGGCCCACGCCTGCCGAGCCTACTCCCGCCAACTCATCTCGTCCATCAACCGATCGGTGGACCCGTGCGTCCACTTCACTCGCTTCGTCTGCGATGGCTGGCAGGGGCACCATAACCTGGACGTCTGGGAAAAGCGCTTTCTGCACTTCATCAACCGCCTGGATGCCAGGCTGAAAAGCATCGACGTCCCTGCAGCACGACAGAACGAAGAACAGCGGGCGGCCGCCGTCTACCGCAGCTGCGACAACGTGTACAGTGGCAAAAGCGACGAGTTGCCCGCAGTCAAAGCCGCGCTGGCTCTTGCAGGCATCGTCTGGCCGCAGCCGTCCCGGGGGGCGGACGCTCTGTTCGCGTTGCTCTACAGTTCCCTCAAGCTGGGCTGGGACGCCGTCGCGAGCTTCCGCGTCGCCCCACGTTCCGGCGAGGCGGAGGACGAACTGGTCGTCACTCAAGGCACATCTTTCGGCCTGTTGCGCGAGTGGTTCGCGCAAGAAAGAGCGACGGCCGTGCAGCGAGACTACTACGAATATATTAGGAGCCAGTTTACCGGCGACAACGGCACGACAGTCGACGACGAGGTCTCGTACGAGTTCGTGTGGGACATCGCAACGCCGGTAACGGACGCCCTCGGGCCTTTCTTTGGCTTCTCCGAAGCGGCACCTCTACCGGCCAACTGGTTCGCGAACTCATACGGTGCAATTCTCACGGAACCGCGCTGGATAGACGCCCTGCGCCGAGTCGACATCACCCTGCCTGGCGGCTTGCGAATATTGGCCGAAAACCGTCCCTTCTTCGAAACCCTACTCCGCATGTGGGAGCACTACGGCGAAGACAATTTCCACCTGTTCGTCTCGTGGTGCACGGTACAGGTGGCCGTCCTTTATGCGAACAGGGGCCTCATTCTAAACTACTACAGAGAGATTCCCAACAGGGCGACACTGTACTACAAAGCCTTCTGCGTCAGCAGGGCCGTCTTCTTCTCGCAAGCAATCATCGCGAGATACAGTGGTGACGTCCTCAAGGGTAGCGCAGCCGTGGTCGCAAAAGAAATAGCGCTGTCCGTGCGTCTGGCCTTTTCGCATCGTCTTTCCACCTGGCCTTACTACAACGAAAACGTAACGGTGGTCGCGAACTGGAGCTCGTTGGAGTCTGCCTTCCGCCACATTGAATATGACAACGAAAGAAGAATTGACGGTATAGCGAGGGACGACATGCCGGACATGACCGACTCTCTTGTGGCGAACTGGCAGCATTCGGTACGCTTGAATAAGACACAGCAAACGGTGCAACTGGCGTATGCGATAAGGCGCCTGTGGTTCTTCTTCTCCCCTTTAGGCGATAATGATTTTCACATGATGCCGTACACGCTGGCCTTCCCATTTTTAGACCCGAATCTACCGACTGCTGTTAACTTCGGAGGCTTCGGAAGCGAAGTGGCGACCGCCCTGGGATCCCTCTTTATCGGATCTTACATGGCATACGGCAACGCGACTGATGACTTCTTCAGCTGCTTGAAGTGGGGGCGATCGGGCAAGAATGACTACTCCGAAACATCCGTGAGCGGCGTGTTCGGCTACAGGGCCCTTGTAGACGCGTACAGACGAGCTGCTCCCACTACTTTAGCCCTCAAGCAACTCGAGCACTACAGCGACATGCAACTTCTTTTCATGTCGTCATGTTTTCTTATGTGTCCCGGACGTGGCAGAGGACAGCAAAATGAATGTGATTTGCTCGCACAGCACGTTCCCGAGTTTGCAGAAACCTTTAAGTGTAGCCAGGAGGCCATCGTAAACACAACTGAGCAATGTCAACTGCTCTAGAGAACTGTTGGCACAAAAATGTGTTCGATCTACTTGCTTGTAACAGGACCTCTATGTGATCGCATGGCATCGGAACCCTGTGCACATTGTGAATTTGCATTCATTGCGAACATCCCTATTCGCGCTCCTGAGGAAATTGCACTTTCGTTCTCTCAGTTCTTATGCTTCTGTGAATCAGGAGGAAAAATGGGACATAAGGACGCTTCCTTTTCTTTTTCAATGACATTAACGCAGATATTCGTTGAGAAAAGACTGACACGTGCTATGCCATCGGGCTTTATGCTTGGCTATGCCTGATTCTCTCTATTTGTCTTGATTAGATCATTTCGCCGTGCGTGAGCATGCTCTCGTCTTCGTGTTGAGTAAATCAGTTATTTTCGCCTTTTTTTATATGCATAAGGGTATTTGTCTTCACCCACTGGTTGGTGCGGCAAAAAAAATAGTGTAACTATTTTGTGAGCTCATTTATTCAGGGCTGTGTTACGGGCACGCCAAACAATATGGTCCATGTCGATTAAGATGGAGCTCCCTGTGGTACTACTGCACAGCTACCATGTTATTTCGTACTATATTAATGCGACTAGCTTTCTTCGGGAGCACATCCAGGTGGTGCAGTTTGTTTATCCGTATCTAACCTTTAACTCTGAACTTGTCACTGAGCAGCCGCTGAGCAGTCACTGATGTGTATATTGGTTAAAGAATCGGGTTGCTATGCTTAAAGAGCCAGTTTTGAAATCAACCGTCGGGCTAACTAGGGTCGCTGAGAATGTGTCGATCTCTCATGAACCGCTTTGACGTCAACTTTGGTCACTGTTTATGTACCACGAACTATGTGCCTATCTTCAGTGACCACTGTGACAAAAATAAAATTTAAACATTCTGCAGTGCTGGAAGGAATCGTGACTCCGCCGTATATATTCAGACGATGTTGCCTGAACACGCATTCATTCACGAGCTACGCGCAGACCTTCCAACGGCTGCTGTGCACAGCTCGTACGTGGCACGTTTCAGAGGAGGCACTACGACGCATTGCTGCATTGAACATATGTTTATCCCCTTACCGTCGACTTTCATAACCAGATGGTTGATGATGAAACTATTGTGCGGAGCGTGAATTGTTACGGGTGTGGGACCTGCGACAACAGACTACGAGCAACCAGGGCCACTTAAGGCTCTCCACAATACAGCTTCGGCAAAATCTAGCGCTCATCTGCTGAATTGTTTCTATGGGATTAAGTGGGGCTAAGCTGACAGTAATGGCACCACAGCGAGTATGACCAGCTTCAGCGCAAGTCTCCGGTGTTCTGCCGCGCAACACCCGTCGTGGGGATCACTTGCAGTTTCGTGAAGCACAGTTATTTTTTAATAAGAAATAAATCGCACAGCTATCGCAGATGTTAGCATTAAATTGAACCTGCGTACAGGACTTTACGCCTAAGTCATACGCAATCAGAATGCAGAAAGTTTGCTTTTGGGCCCCTTGAGTCTAGTGTAACGTACAGGAGCGCAAACGCAAGTCTAAAGAAACAGGATAGCCTGCTGCTACATGGTGTCTTGTGTTGACCTTTTCAAAGCCCAGAGAATCCAATTTTTTCTGCCGTTTCTGTGCCCACGTGTTTCCTCACGCTACGAACTTTGGGATCCTCAAATGATCCCAGAATTTGGGTGCGCTAGCCATTCAAAAGTTATAATGCAGGGTGGCACAAAAATTTCAGCTAACTAGTTAATGCAGATAAATGACGGCAAGAGTGCAAGCATCCTATATATGTTGTTGTTGTTGTTGTTGTTGTTGTTGTTGTTGTTGTTCCTGAGTGGCTGTGGCACATACCCACAATGGGGTATTACCCATGAAACGAGTGATTCCGTATGCGCATCCGCACATTCGCGCATACTGAAGCCCACAACCACCCTCGAAGCCTTCACGCAAGCAGCTACATCAACTAACAAACAAACCGATACGCAGACAGACATCGGTGCAGGCCTCGACAAGAAAATTAAGCGTAAAAAGACACCACCTGAAGATTTTTCGCCCCGGAGGTCTGCCCGAACCAAACAGAAATGACTACCACGCACTACGGATAGCACACGCAACAACAAATCTCGCCCTTTCCTCCAATCCCGCAAACTCGTCGCCAAGCAAACAAATTACAGATTTCACCTAAAACTTACACTAGCTGCATTAAACAGAGGAAAATCCCAAAAGGTCTCAGAATTAAGGTTAGATGCGCCCTCGGCTCTTTACCCTCCAGGCTATTATTCAAGTGGAATGCTGTCCTGGAAAATGCATCGCTCTCTCTTATTGACATTCTCCAAGAACACTGCAAAGAACAAGTTATGATAATCTCTGATCAACTCGACAGCGTAAAGCTAACTGAACCGGAAACAAGAGAACTTAAACAATTCATCCAAACTAAGGAGGAAAAATTACTAGATAAATACCAGCGCAAAGATATTAGAGCTGCAGATCCACCCAAAGAAACTAATGTAACCCCTGCAGCACGTAGCTCCACCGACAGTCCTACAGGCGAGCATCCAGAGCACTGCAGCAATGTAGTAGACATATTTATTTATAGTACCCTCAGGGCTTACAATGAAGCATTATAGAGGGGAGGGGCTAATAAATACAGATAAGTATGCAAGAAAGGAGAAAGAAAACACGAATACTAATTAGATGACAATGCATGGTACAACGTAAAAATAACTCGAGAGCGACACAAAAAACAAAAAAGCATAATGCGGTAAAAATATAATTATACAAAGAAAAACGGAAAACTTCAGTAATACAGATTAAATATAAATACATGGTATATAGGACAGGTTAGAGTGAGACAATAAGCACAGAATGATAGAAAATAAAGCATAATACAGTACACAATGTTTGCAGATTAGGTAGATAATAAAACAGAGAGTTTATCAACAATAATATTCAGGAGAAAGCGGAATTGCTTTATACATTCACATCAGGCATACTAGATAATATTAGTAAGTGCCTTACGGAAGTTATCTGTGTTAGTTATACAGACTAGTGGATCCGGTAGGTGATTCCATTCCTGGCATGTTTTTGGAAGAAATGAATTACCATAGGTAGACGTTTTGTGGAATGGGATGTTCACCTTATGACGATGGTCCAAGCGTGCGGAAGTAAAATGGGCTGGTTCGATAAAGCGTGATTTGAGTGTAGGAATTAAGTGGTATATTTTATGAAACAGACAAAGGCGAGCGATTTTTCTGCGTTTGGAAAGGAGAGGTATGTTGAGGGCAAGTCTGATGCTAGTTACGCTTGCTGTGCGCTGGTAATTGTTGAGAATAAAACGAACGGACCGATTCTGCACAGCTTCTAAGCTGTTAATTAAGGTTAATTGATGAGGGTCCCATATTGAGGATGCATACTCTAGATTAGGCCGAATGTAGGTGACATATAGCTGTTTTTTCAGGGAAGAAGGTGCGAGTGAAAAATTTCGTTTAAGATAGCCCAGCATGCGGTTAGCTTTTGATGTAATGTGTTCGATATGTCGTTTCCATGAGAGATTATTTGTAATGTGCACTCCAAGATATTTATAACAAGATACTGATTCAAGTGGGATGTTGTTAAGATGGTAGTTATAAAAAGATACTTGGCTGCGTGAGATTCTCATGAATTTGCATTTTGAAGTGTTAAGATTCATGTGCCAGAGTCTAAGCCCCGAAGAAGTTGATCTCCTGAAAGATGGTCTAACATTTTGTCCGACGAACAACGCAGTAAACGAATACGAACTCCACAAAGATATAACAGAGTTTTCACGACGCATGCGCATCAAGGAGTTCTTTTTCGGTAGACCAGCACCTAGCACGTGTACACCGGAAACCGAACAGTGCCCAGACCTCGATTTATACTTAAAACTGATATCAATGGAAATTTTAGAGTCAACGCGGCATGGCCGGAAACGCAAAAATGTGACCCCCGCTCAACAACAAATCCTTAAAGGACTTGCGAAAAGGAATGATATTGTAATAAAACCACCACATAAAGGCGGCAGTATCGTAATCTGGCCTATAGAAAAGTACAAGAATGAGGCCTCTAAACAACTGACCAACCACACCCATTACATGAAACTTGACTCTAACCCAACTTCATATTACAGCAATATTGTGATAAGCACAATAGCGGAGCTCCGGTCCAGGGAACTAATAACGCAATCTGAATATCGCTTCATGATGCCCAAAAACAAAACAGCAGGCCGTTTTTATCTTCTTCCTAAAATACATAAAGTTCCGGTCGAAGAAATATTTACAGCAGAAATAGCAGGTCGGCCTATTGTGTCTAATAACAACACACCTACCGAGTCACTATCTAAATTCCTAAATCACCACGTGTCAAACATACCCACCACCCTCCCATCTTTCGTTCAAGAAACGCCGCACTTCCTTCGAATCATCGATGGCATCAACGCCAACCAAATCCTTTCCGACCGCGCTCATTCCCATAAGCGAAGGAATTGAAGCCGTTTCTAGATCTCTCGCAATCAATCCCAAAGCGCACGCTCCTGAAGTTTACTTATCGCTCCTTAGGTTAGTTCTCACGCTCAACTATTTCGAATTCGATTCTATGCACTACCTGCAAATTTTCGACACTAGCATGGGTACGCCATTCGCTCCCACGTATGTGACCATTTTCATGGGACAGCTTGAAGCAGACCTGCTGAAATCCTACCCTTTAAAACCCCACACCTATCTTCGTTACATTGACGACATATTTATAATATGGGAACAAGGCACAAGCGCCTTAACCGACTTAATTAGCCATTTCAATCGCTTTCACCCGAGTAATAAATTTACTGTTCACCACTCTCCTAGTCGGATCAACTTCCTGGACACTACGGTCTACATAGAAAACGGAAAACTGACAACGACACTTTACCGGAAGCCTACAGATAGCCAGAAATATTTAGACTACAACAGTCATCCCCCGCGACATTGCAAGCGAGGAATTTTTGTCGGACAAGCGAAACATATAAGAAGAATCTGCAGCGAAGGCTACGATTATATCCACAACCTAAATGACCTTAAATCAACGCTAGCAGAAAGGAAGTATCCCCAAGTTGCTCTCGGTAGAGCTTATGATGCCGCGTCAAGATTGGAGAGACAGTCGGAATTGGCGAAGAGACAGCCCACATTAGAATCTGACAGACCGCCGGCCTTTATAACAAAACATTCTAATGCACTCCCAAACATAAACAACATCCTAAGAAAATACCACCCAATATTATCAAGTAACGAACGTCTGCGAAAAGCGTTCCCGGATGTACCCAGGGTTACCTATCGCCGAAACAAGAACTTTAAAGACATGTTAGTGCACGCAAAAGTCAGCCAGCAGCATTCCCCCGTAATAAAAGCATGTTGTCGCCCTAGGTGCAGAACCTGCAGCCACCTTCAAGGTGACATTAAAATTAAAAGCACCGCCAATAGTTATACACATGAAGTCAAATCTAGCTTCACTTGTACAAGTTCGGATGTGAATTATATGCTTGAATGTTCCTTCTGTAAGAAACAATATATCGGTGAAACAGGACAATCAATGAACGTCAGATTAAACGGACATCGCGCGGGCACAGCTAAAAAGCTTCCCAAAGCCGTCGCCGAGCATTTCAACCAACCAGATCATAACGTTCATGAACTTAAACTCTGCATCTTACAGTCAAATTTCCGTTCTGAACGAGAAAGAAAATACAGAGAATCATACCTTATCCATAAGTTCAAGACATTGCAACCAATAGGCATAAACGTTTCAAAGGGAGCTTTAGAATCGATTCGCTATGCTAAACTTCAAGCTATAGGCAACAACACTTAGTTTGATTTCTTGACGTATCCCCCTCCTTTTTTTTTCCTTTCCTTTCCTTCTTTTTTTTCTTTTTTTTTTCTTTCAGCCGGCGTGTCAGACGCCCTTGACACGCCGGCTAACGCGTGTGTGTTGACAGACAGGGGTGGGGGTGGGGGAGGGGGGGTGCCCGTGCTTTGACCTTGTACACAGCGTTCCTTTACTCTCAATTCGACACGCTAACACATTTGCCCTCGTTTCCGCGCCGTCCCGCATCACACCCTCTCCCCTTTAGAAGAACCCCACCTATATATACTGTGGCGAGGAAAGCCTATATCGCCTTGAAGAAGACAAGTCCACTTGTCGAAACGTAGGGCTCCTGCATTCACCTTGTTCACGTTTTGCTCATCGTCTTGAATTTCCATCTCCCGCATTCCCAGTCTTTTAACAGGACCGATAATATCTGTGCTGCCGGTACCAGCGCACATCACTGCATCCAGATATAGGCAGTTTTCTTTGACCGAAGATAAAAAAGGCCTCACATTAGCAAACACTACAGATTTTATGCGTCTAAATTATTCTTGGAACAGACAATGGTCTCTTGACCGGCAATTGGAAGTATCATTTACAAGGCTGCCCCCCCCCCCCCCTTTGCCGTATTCGAACACTTATGTTTTACTTGCACAGAAACTGCTTGGTCACTACTCGTCACTTACAAAGATGTCGCCTAGCATAAACAGTTAGTCAAGAGAACCATGCCGCAACCGCACAAAGCACTCAATAAAGCCCAAGAAGTCACGTATAGGCGGCTTCAGCGGGACAACTACCCATGCCCGGCCTTCCTGCAAAAATTTTTTTCGGACGCGCACCCTCACAATGCGTGTCGCTACTGTAAGGAATTAGCTAGCCTTGCCCATATGCTCTGGGGTTGCTCCCTGGCGCCGGGGGCCAGGACCACCAAGGAAGAGGGGGACCGAGCTCTAGGCAGCTCGGACCTTGAAGCACAGCTCTGGGCTGTCCATCGGGCCCGCGACGCGGCGGAGGGGCATGGCCTCTCTGTCCCGACGTGGGAGCGGTCTGCTGCGTACTAATCGCGCGCACCGACGGACCTCAAAAAAGTTATTCATCCATCCATCCATACCACCCGATTCGTGGCCTTTCCCCCATAGTAGGTTTGTGCCATTAAATGAGACTTCATCGTCGTCGTCGTCGTCCTCGTCGTCGTCGTCGTCCTCGTCGTCGTCGTCGTCATCGTCACCATCTTCATCACAACTCTCATTCTCTCGGTGTTGTCTCCTTTCTGATGGGAGCTTCGCAATTTTCTCTTGGGCCTTCTTTGTACTCCACTCGTCTCGTATCTTCACGTAGTCTGCCTCTCCTTCGATGTTTGCACTCTATCCCTCGATTATGTGCAAGTTATTCAAGCTTCTTATTAGGTACCTGTCTATTCAGTTGCTGTTCTTTTTTAATATTTGTGTTCTCATTTATTTTCTTATTCCGGAACTACTGTGGTACTTGTTTTACAATTCTTCCTTTCTTGTGTTTGTTTTTCCGTGCACCAGCACTCAGGCCTCAGTGTTGTTCCTGAGCACATTAAATGAATTCTAGATTATTATTCTTTGACATCAGAGCGCAGAGGTGGTGTGGAAAGAAAGAGCACATACAGGAAAGACACTTAATTGCAACTGAGTTTATGTCGAAAAACTTCCCTCACGAGCACCAATGTGCATGCGCTGACACTGGCATGCCACCGCAAAACAATACAGGCTATCACGTGACACATGAGCTAGGTTGCCACGCCAGGCACATGCCGCAATCAATAAACACCAAGCCGTCACGAGTGCCAACGCCGTCAGTGCGTGCGAGCCCGAATAAAGCACTTCCAAAACTGACTACGAAAGAAAGGGCGGAGGAGGAGTGCTACGTTCATTAAACCCCAAGAGAACGCCGTTAAATCACTCAGATGCAGTGACGGCGCACTGATACCTGCCTTGCCTAGGCTCGACTACTTCGGCTTTTTAGCTCGTATTTACGAAGCCCCCTTTACGCTAGAATTGTTCCCGGGTGCACATATTATTCACGCAGGCGGCCGGCCGATGGCAAAGAACGCTTACGAATAAAAACAATTCTGAATTCGTCCCCTGCTTTCTGCGTGGTTAGTACATATATTTTCTGCGCAGAATTGGATTACGTTATTAGTATTTCTCTGTAATACCACACACTTTAATATTTTAATACATTTATTAATTTATTATAATATATTTAATATTCTTTAATGCATATCTCTATTGTTATTGTTAACCGAGGGTCCCGTTGCAGTCTTTGACTTTGGGCTCCTCGTCTATATATTGTCTCTTACCCATCCGTTGTACTCAAAGAAGTGAAATCTGAAACACAAACTGAAAATAAAACTATTCGAGATGTCCTCCTTGTTCGATAAATTCCATTTCTAGAGGACGACACCAGCGGCACCGGCAGCAGCTGCTTTTTCTCGCGCTCGAGCTACACGCGCCCGCGAGGCACGTTCATAGCGCGTTCCGAGAGGGATTCGACAAGCCCCACTGACAGACATTTCTGGATCGTTCCGCTTCTGAAGACGCCCATATATACCGCTTTTACTGGCTTTCGCGGCGTCAACTTAGCATGGAGCAACAGAACGACGCAACTGCCTCGCCGCCGTCGCCCACAGCAGCGCAGCAGCCGCCGACTGCTGGACGACCCCTCGGCGAGGCGAAAGCCGGGACCGATGGCCAGAATTCGCCGCTGTCGCCCAAACGGAGGCTCCAGCGCGGACCCCGAAGTCCCGCTGCAAACCCTTCGCCAGCCAGATCCCACAAGCGTTCACCTCACCGCACAAGTCCCAGCAGAAGTGCCAGTGCCAGTCGCAGCCGAACTTCACCGCTGCCCAGTACCAACTTCGATAAAGCCCGGGCCAGGCAGGAACGCAATGCGAGGCCTTCGCCCGGCAGGGCCCGCCGCCGCACGGCGACGCTTGGCCAGAGCAGCGGGTCTCCTCCTCCTTCCGTCGAGAAGACTCCCCGCACGCTGCAGCCGTTCCCTCGCCCTGTTACGACAGGTATGGAATGCAACGTTTCTGTGGGACGTACGTGTATCATGTTACTGAGCATCTAAGCATCCCTTATCCGAAATTTATTTCCGGCTGTCAGTTCTAGCGTAATGGACGAAAAAAAAAACACGATACTCTCCCGAAAAATAAATTTCGTAATGCGGTAACGGAAACTGAGCTTCGGGTCTTGTATAGCCGGTGATAACCTAAGAACTATGAGGTTATATATTCACTGTCGAACTCAAATACCGTTTGCATAAGTTACCAAAGGAATTTATTCACCCGTAGGCACACTTACAACTGTGATATGAACGTTAAGTACGATAAAAGGTATAGCGCATGTAATACATCATACTTGATATAAGCAAAACAGATCAACAAATGGTATAGTAAATGGTCTCTGTTTGACACTGGCTTTGCCGCACAGAACAACAAGAGAACATCATTACAGCGTCCATGCAAAAGCATTATTGCCAGTCTAGAATTCATGAATGACATCCGGGGCACATGCAAATACGAAGTCTAAACTCAGGCAAACAGAATTTGGGCATCATTCTGGCTCATAGAGATTTGCCTCGGGAAACGTTTAGATAACGCGTAGACCAGCGGCGAAGAAACTCGACTTCACCAAGTTTGAACTGCTCTTCAAGTTGACCCATAAGTGCGCCACTTAATTAGGCTTGCTCATTTTCCTGACCTCAAGCGTTTTCACGTGTGAGGAAGAGCTGCTTTCTCCGTACAGACCGATGTTTCTGTTACTGATTTCAAAATTAAACTAAAGGTCTGGGCAGATTTCATGGATGATCCTGATATCACTGTCCAGGCAAAGGTAATATTGCAGGTTGAAACACACAGCTTTTATTTTCCAACTAGCCTAATATCTGCATTAGCAGAGTGAAGTTTTAAGCTATTGGTGGATTCTAGCCGGATAGGCTAGTGGTATAGAGAATGTTCTCTGTGTTTTGTGGGTGGAGATTGTGTAAATTTTTGTTGTCACCAAGTATACTGTCATTCTGAGCTCTCTAACGTCGAGTTTCCTGCTCATAATTGCCTCCTTCGTGGTTTCCATACGGTTTGTTGTAGAAGCAAGTCTGCAAGGCCGTAATATACCATCTGCTGGTCCTTTCAGTCCTCATGACGTAACTTGTCTAGTTTTCGTTTAAGTGTTTCTGCACTAGACACACAACTTCAACTCCAAAAAATATACAATAGCGTCAATCCAGTAGTTAGCGTCATCGATTATCAATGATGGTCGCGGGATCAAATCCAGACCACCGCGGCCAGATTACGATGGGGGCGAAATGGAAGAACGCCCGTGCCCGTGTATTGGGGGCACGTTAAAGATACCCCGGTGGTCAGGATAAATCCAGAGTCCTCCACTACGGCGTGCCACATAATCACAATGTGGTTCTGGCACTCAAAACCCCAGAATACAATTCATTTCTCAGTAAGACTAGTCAGTTCATTCTACAGTGAAATTTAACTTTGATTTGTCAGTTAATTTGAATGGCTCTCGAGTAGTGACGCGTATTGCGGAGAATTTCTCCGCATAAATTTCTGCCCACCGTTATTAACATGCAATATTCCCACTACATCTGAGGAGCGGCTTGGTCCTTTCTCGATAGATTCGACAAATAGCGTTAAGTTTTAAGCCACTTTATGAATGCAGGTGAGCCTCGTCAAACACTGTCACAGTTCGTTTGTTTTTCTTTCTTTTAATTCCGCGATCTTTAGGTTTTGAAATAATCTGAGAGCGAGTACGCGCCCGATGAACGAATATAAGGTTTCACAGAAAGCCAGAATTCGCCGAGCACCACTTCGGCGATTGACTACACATTGCTTCACTTCGAGTAGCGTTTGTTGGCGCAAGAACGCATTTTCTGAAATGGGCCCCGCGATCTGCGTTCACTGACAGCAAGCACCGGCGGCCGCCTCACAACCGCAGCCGAAGACACCGACCACGGCGGCGTCCTGGCGACGGGCACTTTGGGAACTGCGGCTGCCGGCGCAACAGCAGCTGCAGTACCTGGACAAGACCAAGCAGCCCAAGGAAGGGACGCTGCAAACCCTCTCCTCCAAAAGAGATTGACCAGTGCCACCGGGCCTTTCCACTTAGGATCGGCTACCACGAAAGAGCTAGTACCGCCAGGTCGGACTCCAAGCACTGGGAATACTACCTTCCCGTTTTACGACCGTAGAAGCCGATCCCCAATGGCACCGACTAGCACGGTCACCCGCAGAAACCATGTAAGCACCAACTGCCCTGTTTCCCGCGTAACTTCTTAAATTAATACCTCTACCTAAAGCAATACTTACACTTTTAGTAATTTCTTACAGAAGGATTGATAGGCTGTGGACGAAAAGCGGTAACGTCGGACCGGAGGCTTCGTGTCGAGTTTTTCTTCGTTTGTCTACTTTTGATCAACAGAAGTCTCCGCCACACGTTAAATAGCTTTTCTTCTAAACAATTAAGTGGCAGCCAGATGTTGCCAGAAAAACTCAAGCAAAGCACGTTGCTGAACGCAATTGAGAAATATACTTGTGTGTGGGTGTATGTGCGTGTATGCTGATATCTGTATATATCTGTAATCTGTATCTGTAATATCTGCATATAATGTGTAATATCTGTATAATATCTGTATATGATATATGTATATGTATATTCTATGAGCTGCAGTTGCCTATGTATACAAGGGGGGTATATGTATATATATGTATATATACCCCCCTTATATATATATATATATATATATATATATATATATATATATATATATACGTTCCAGCTGTTCCACCTGTACACTTCCTAGACAATAGTTTACTTACTGTTCAAAATAGCTACTTACTTGCCTCAACGCACACTTCGATCTGACAAGGCCACGTTATGTTATATCTCTGCAATATACAATTTAAAATGTTAATCGCTGGTTATTTGGCGCTAGTAATCGTGTATGGCAACAGCCTAAACGCCAGTGGATTAGGTGGCGTGAACAATATTCGCCACTAATAACAAGCTTAAGGGCATTTCCTAAGATTTAGCTTTAAACAAACTACCTACAACAGTTCATCGCAAAAGTTCTAAATCTATCATTTTTAAGCTTAATTATGATTTTCACGATTCAACATATCGAAGCTGTCAACTCTTTGAGGGAGCTTTCGTCAAATAACGTTTGGTACAAAAAGCTTCCTTTCATATTTGAATCAGTTTCCTTCAGAATAACTTCGGCGAAAAATTTGAAAACAATGTCAGTCTGGTTTTGTATATCTCAGTAATTCTGGGAACATTTATTTAACAAATACCTAGTCAATGTGCTTGTCACTTTCCTTTCTGTAATAATAACAATTTCTTTAAGTTGGTCTAATTTGTTGTACCCAATGCTAAACGGCAGTAATTAAGGGGATAAGCAAATCCACTCTTATATACATAGGCAATTTTACAGCTGTGGAGAGCATGTGTCTATTACGATCGAAGGCTCCCATCCCATGGCACAATTTGCGAAGAAGCATGAGCACCCTATGACTTCCGCACACGCCTCTTGCTTTTCGATGCTTTAGCGTAATGCTTCAAACAACGAGCAACAAGAGGAACCAGTCCGTGCGTGTGAGCGTTTAGTAGTTTTCCCCAGCACAAGGCACTTGCCCATGTCTGTGGATCGATTATGGGTGCTTCACCAGTAAGCGTCTTTTTTTTTTCATTCCTCGTTCAGTAGCGGCAACTAACTGCAAGTATATTAGGAAAGTTTGTGAGGACGCGCAGCGGAGACAAAACCATTATTACGAGCCACGTTATATACCTAGAGATTTCCTACGATAATTAAACCATTCCGGAGGGATTAGATATTTAAATAATATTAATTGCAACAGTTAATGAACATCAATTACAACAATCAAGTCTATTGAGTGTAAGCAGGCTAGCGTTATTGTTGTATCCCCAAAAGAGTTAGTTCTTTATGATGGGGTTTCCCAGCACGAGAACAAATATTTAGTACTTCTCAAAGGGTGTATACTCCAGAGTACTCATTCAGACTTTGGCTAAACCACCGAAACAAAATCGAGCAGCCCTCCACCCGCCCCTTTTTCTTCTTCTTCTTTTTTTTTTTTTTTTGTTTAGTGCGATAGCGTTAGGCGTCTAGCATCGGACGTCGCTTCGGCAAAAAAAAATTTCAAACAGTTTCCAACCACGCATACCCAAACACTGTTCTGCCACGGAAGTTGTTCATATCCGCTATTTCATTCTTTACGACGTTATTACTCGGAATTTTGAGATCGGCAGCCCACAAACAAATGTAATGGGCAGAAAACACCGACAGCGCATGTCTTTTATGTTAGTTCTAATCGGACTGAAATATTAAAAGTGCGAAACAATAACACATCGATACGCGCAAGAGGCCCCATTTCTACCAGAAAGCTTGCATTCATGCCTAGAGTTCGCCGCCAGCGTTTCCCACTAAAAGCTGCGGTTACTGAAGCTGCAGTTGCCTGGAACCATGAAAAGCAGTCAGGGGTCTTTTAATGCTACGATTTTATACATTTGTCATTCGTTTTGTCAATAACCTGATCCCAGCAATCTTGGAGGTGCCGCTTGGGGTCCAGTGATGATGCAGAGTGAATGGAAGGGAAAATGAAACGAACGCAATGAAAAAAAAAAAAAAAATTGGCAGTGGCTTAGCTCGGCTATACCAGGATCGATATACGTAGCGAAAGTTAGGCATAGCACGGTTACCCTTGGTTAATCTTGATTGCAAGTCCAGGTTGTCTAGCTATGTTGCGGCGTTTAGCCAGTCGTTCGGCGCGCTGTTTGTGTGTTTCCTGCGCGATTCGTTTCCTCTTCATCTCGTTCCGATGTCGATTCCAGGGGCCTCCTCCTGCTTATCAGGATTGTCGCATTCCAACTGTGTTTGCGGCGCACGCGAGCTCTCCTTTTGAATTCTCCGACGTGTTACCAGACATGCTACGCAGCTGGCGGAGGGAGCGGACGCGAGCGCAATGACGAGGAATGCGGTGTGACGTCATACCAAACGGTGGCACCGGAAAGGCGCTGCGCTGCGCAGCGGCGGAACACCTGTAGCTCGATGCTACTAGTGGCGCATGCGCAGTAGTGGCTAGGCAGCGAGGGAAAGAAATATCCGTGATGAGCCGCGCGTTGTGACCTCATGTGCCTCCTCGGAGCACCGCCACGGCGAAATCGCAAGTTCGCGGCCAGTAAAGCTTTCGCTTTAAAATTCGACTATTTGCTCACTTAGAGTGTCCCTTCTAACTAGCTGGTGCATTGATTGGAAAAAGATTGCTCAATTCCTCTCATGTTTTGCAGGCTTTCAAGCTTTAAAAAAATGTTGTTTTTTTGCCTCCCACTCGTCCGCACAGACGCCACCGAAGACTGAACACTTCGTCGGCATACTCTCTTGCGTCCTGCTGGCGTTGGTGCTGGTCGTCGGGATCGTCAGGATCGCATTGTCCCCTTCGGCCGCAGCCACGAAGCTCTGCGCTTCTCACGCCTGCCAAGCGTATTCCTTCCAACTCATCTCGTCCATCAACCGATCAGTGGACCCGTGCGTCCACTTTACTCGCTTCGTCTGCGACGGCTGGCAGGGGCACCATAACATGGACGTCTGGGAAACACGCTTTCTGCACTTCATCAACCGCCTGGATACCAGGCTGAAAAGCATCGACGTCCCTGCAGCAGGACAGAACGAAGAACAGCGGGCGGCCGCCGTGTACCGCAGCTGCGACAAAGTGTACCGAGGCAAAAGCAACGAGTTGGCCGCAGTCAAAGCCGCACTGGCTCGTGCGGGCATCGTCTGGCCGCAGCCGTCCCGAGGGGCGGACGCTCTGTTCGCGTTGCTCTACAGTTCCCTCAAGCTCGGTTGGGACGCCGTCGCGAACTTCCGCGTCGCCCCACGTACCGGCGAGGTCGTGGACGAACTGGTCGTCAGTCAAGGTACATCTTTTGGCCTGCTGCGCGAGTCGTTCGTGCTAGAAAGGGCGACTGCAGTACGGCGGGCCTACTACGAATATATAAGGAGCCAGTTTACCGGCGACAACGGCACGACAGTCGAAGACGAGGTGTCATACGAGTTCGTGTGGGAGATCGCAGCCCCGGCGACGGACGCCCTCGTGCCTTTCTTTGACTTGTCCGAAGGGACGCCTCAACCTGTCGACTGGTTGGCGAACTCATCCGGTGCGAATCTCACGCAAGCACGCTGGATAGAAACCCTGCGCCGAGTCGACATCAGCCTGCCTGGCGGCTTGAGAATATCGGCCGATAATCGCGCTTTCGTCGAAATGCTAATCAGCGTGTGGGAGCACTACGGGGAAGAACATTTCCACCTGTTCGTCTCGTGGTGCACGGTACAGGTAGCCGCCCTTTATACGAACAGGGGCCTCATCCTCAACTACTACGGCGAGATTCCCGACAGGGCGAAACTCTACCACAGAGCTTTCTGCGTCAGTAGAGCCGTCTTCTTTTCGCAAGCACTCGTCGCGAGATACAATAGCGACGTCCTCAAGAGTAACGCCGCCGTCGTCGCAAAAGAAATAGCGCTGTCCGTGCGTCTGGCCTTTTCGCATCGTCTCTCCAACTGGCCTTACTACAACGAAAACGTCACGGTGGTCGCGAACTGGAGCTCGTTGGACTCTGCCTTCCGCCACATTGCATATGACAATGAAGGAAGAACTGAGGGTGGAGCAAGGGACGACATACCGGACATGACCGACTCTTTTGTGGCGAACTGGCAGCATTCTGTGCGCTTGAATACGACACAGCAAACGGTGGAACTGGCGTACGCGATCTGGCACCTGTGGTCGTACTTCTGGCTTTGGGGAGATAATGATTTTCAAATGATGCCGTACATACTGGCCTTCCCGTTTTTCGACCCGAATCTACCCACTGTTGTTAACTTCGGAGGCTTCGGAAGCGAAGTGGCGACCGCCCTGGGATCCATCTCTATCCGATCCTACCAGGCATACAGCAACGTGACTGATGACCTGTTCAGCTGCTTGAAGCGGGGGCGATTGGGTAGGGAAGAACACTCCGACGCCTCCATGAACAGCGTGTTCGGCTTCAGGGCCCTTGTGGACGCTTACAGACGAGCTCCGCCCACTACTTTAGCCCTCAAGCAACTCGAGCAGTACAGTGACATGCAACTTCTCTTCATATCGTCGTGTTTCATTACGTGTCCGGGACGTGACAGAGGACAAGGAAATGAATGTGATCCACTCGCACAGTACGTTCCCGAGTTTGCAGTGGCATTTAAGTGCAGCCGGGGGACCATCGTAAACACTTCTGAACACTGTCAATCGCTCTAGAGACCTGTTCGCACCAAAATGTTTGATGTACTTACTTTGTGGCTGTGATACTCACGTGACGATAACTTTGGGTCGAACACTTTCGGCTTGTCAATGCTCTTTGTAACAGGGCCTCTAGGTGATCGCTTGGCACCGGAACCCCGTGCACCTTCTGAATTTGCATTCATTGCGAAGTAGCAGTCTTGCCTATTCACACTCCTGGGAAAATTGTACTTTTGTTCTCTGACTTCTTATTGTTCTGTGAAGCAAGAGTGAAAATGGGAGATTGGGGACCCTTACTTTCCTTTTTAGGTGACATCAAGTGCAGCTTCCTTGAGAACTACAGAGAACATGTGCTATGCCATCGTGCTTTATGCTTAGCAATGCCTGCTTTCTGTGTATTTCTTTTGAGCAGATTTTTTGACCATGCGTGAGCATGCTCTCGTCTTGGTGTTCGGTAATTTAATGTGGTGCGTTGAGAAAATTAAAATTGGGTGCTTCTATCTTGTGAGCACATTTACTGATCGCTCTGTTACGGGCATGCCAAACAGTATGTTTCATGTCGATTAAGATAGAGCATGTGGTACTACGGCACAGCTACCATGTCATTTCGTAAGTTATTGATGCGACTGGTATTCTTCGGGAACTTCATGCAGTATAGGCGTAGTATATGGTAGCCCATATCAAGCCTTTAATTTGAGTCACTGAGTAGGCCATGATATATCGGGTAGAGAATCGGGCTGTTCTGCTGAGGGAACTGGTTTCGGAACCGACCATCGACCAAGATGGATCGCTGGGTAGCTGCCAATCGTCCACTTCAATTAGCCAATTGGGTCTCGGGGTATATGCCACTGGCCATGTGCCTATTTTCCGTGACCACAATGACAAAAAAATTTAAACATTCTGCAGGGCTGGTAGGAATCGAGCCTGCGTCGCATATATTTAGGCGATCTTGCCTGAACAGATATACAGAAGCGCCCCACGCCTAAACTTTGCGGCGCCTGCAATACATAGCTCGTACATGGCACGTTTCGGAAGTGGCAATACGGTGTCTGACTACATTGCTTATATGCAATCCTACTAACGTGGACAGTCATCCATATATGTTTTATAAACTTTTACAACGAAGCTGTCGGTGGCTAGGATCTGGCAGATAGCGTCCGCGCATAGACCAACAAGTTTCCATGCGTGGGCCGATCCCGAAGGTGGTGCAATACAGTGTCGAACCGCAGTGGAAGTGGACAGACAGAAAATTTCTATTGATTGTGATTGTGTTCGGACTCCCTTAGACCCCTGGACCACCGCGTGGTCCCACGCTACGTCTAGACGGTCATGTTCCTTTAATTCATGACGTCGGTAGCCCAAGTCACTGCAGCAAGCTGTGATGTTGGGTACGTAGACGAGAGCAGGACCTCCCTGGCTCCCAGCTTTTGATGACGGACTGTCTCTGTGGGAGAGGAACAGCAGGGCAGCCGAAGATGATGTGGGAGAGTGTGGCATGAGAGTCGCCGCATAGGAAGCATGTAGGGGAGGTGCCACAGTAGTGGATAGCAGCTGAGAGGATGGGAGAGAGCGAATCTGGAGGCGTCTCCAGATTATCTGTTTGGAGTGTGTAAGGGATGGGTGGGGAGGAACGTCTGTCCAACGGTCCAAACAGGGTATTTGCATGAGCTCTCCAAAGCTGTGCGCCCGCTCGCTCGAAAAGCCCAGATCGAGGCGGTCCTGAGCCCGGCAAATCAAACCTCGGGCCAATTTATCGGCAGCCTCGTTTCCGGGGTTCCCTGAGTGAGCCGGCACCCACCGGAGCTCTACCTTGCGTTGTAAATTATGGGTGGGGGTGTTCAACTAGTGCCAGGCAGGAGGGTGAATGCTGCGTCTGGCAAAGTTGGGCGCCGCCGTTTTATTATCGCTAAAGATGTCTTAAGCATG
Source organism: Dermacentor andersoni (assembly GCF_023375885.2). Taxonomy (NCBI): domain Eukaryota; kingdom Metazoa; phylum Arthropoda; class Arachnida; order Ixodida; family Ixodidae; genus Dermacentor; species Dermacentor andersoni. The sequence continues at coordinate 110,495,297 of NC_092817.1, forward strand.
GGGATGTGCAAGGGCTAGTGTGATGGTCTCCTCTGCCTCCTCAGGTGTAGAGCCCGAGGCAAGATGGTGTGTTAGATGACAAGGTAGAGTTGGGTTGTAACCCACTGCTACAGCTTCATGCGTTGTACATGCGGCGTCTACCCAAATGGCATTCTGTGCTTGTCCGTAATACCTGTAAAGGGCATCTGCGCGAGCTACGCGGCGAGCGATATGATGTTAGAAATTGACGTTTCAAGGAAGGGGTTTAACTACGAGGGAGGTGTGTTTATATTATTGGATGGCCATAAGGGTTGACAGATTGGCGGGTATGTTGATGCGAAGGGAGGCGAGGATTTGGCGACCACTGGCGCTCGCGGCAAGTCGTAAGTAGTGTGTCTGAAGATGCGCGTCAACTAGTTCGGGAAGGGTGTTATGCATACCTAGTACCAGAAGTTTGGCTGCGCTAGTGCTACGACGTAGGTTTTGGGCTGCCTTAGTTGCAAGGCGGATCATGGTATTCACGCGCTCGGTTTCTGTGCGGTTAAGCTTGAGATACGGGGTAACGTATAGAAAGCGGCTAAGCGTAAAAGCATGTTCAATTTTCATGTTTGCTTCGCCTAAACCCTTGTTCAGGGAGCATACGTGGCGTACAAGCAGCAATAGGGATTGCGTGAAAGCCTCAAGCGTTGCCTTAAGTGTCTTAAGGGTATGGTCATTGCATCCGGAATACTACAGGTAGAGGCAAAGGATGCGCAGGCTGTGGGTGAGGGGGATAGGTGATCCTTGTAAAGCGATTTGGATGGGCGAGTTAGCGGCAGATTTTGGTCTAATTAAGAAGAGCGCGGGTTTAGAGGGGAACATTCAATCCTATCGATGACATCTGAGCGGACATGGTGTCGTGTGCTATTTTAAAAGTTTCCTAAATTTCCCCGTCAGAGCCATGAGTGGTCGATCTGGTAATATCATCAGCATACAAGGTACGCTTTAGGTGTGGGATGAAATTGAGTTTGTGCGCTAAGGAGATGAGAGCAATATTAAATAGAAGGGGATGAATGGACCGCGCCATCAGGGGTTCCGAGTTCGCCGAATGTATGAGGGGGTTTGCTGAGCTGATAAATGTGCAAAGAGGCAGTGCGGCCAGACAGAAAGGCGCGAACCTTGTTGTACGTTTTAGTGCCTACCTTTAGTGCCTGAAGATGGCATCGTGTCGAATTCTGTCAAATGTCTTAGTGAGGTCAACCGCCAGGATAGCTTTAGGTGAGGTGAATTTTATGGTCGGCTCCCGTCAGATGACGGCGAAAATGCATGATGCTGGTCGAGCGCTGCCGATGAGATAAAACACGCCCTGCCGTTTCCTCGTCATCAGTCACGATGCAGCCGACTTTGTTCACCGAACGCAAGCTTGAGAGGAGCACAATACCACTACGCAAACGCTCCGTCACGTGGCATTTTTCATATTTCGGGGGCCTTCTTTGCAACCCGGGAATACGGACTACGTGAGACGTATTCTACAGGAGATAGCTCGATAGGTGGTTTCTGAAGGTGCGCTACAAATCTGCGTTTCATACTTGGGGTCCTCAGCCCATAACTTAAGAGTTCGACAATTCAACTTAAATAATGAGTGAGTTCTGGGGAAAACAAAAATTGCCTGAGTTATTATAGGTGAGTTCGAATGGTATGCGTTCGGTTCAATACGCTTCCGACGCGCTTTTCATATTTAAAACTTGGCTCAAGTTACGTGGGACACCCTGTATACTTGCAAGGACCCTGGTGTTACCAACATTTCGAAAGTTCCTTTACAATGGGCAGCGTTTACCGAGACCGAAGTGTTTCGAACAAGAAGAAGCTGTTCGAGAGAAGTGATGTATTGCGATTGTGTGTGGTAGTTCATAGTGTCTTTTTCCTTTTTATTCTTTACCTTGGTAGGACATTAGGCAGTATAATAGCAAGAGCTTAGTGGCGCAACCCACCGCCCCGTTTCAAAGGGGACGCTCATAACATCCATCCATCCATCTGGGGGTCGCTCCATGGGCTTCACGGTCTGAGGGATGACTTGCCCCCGGTATTGCCCTTCTGGTCTACAACTGCCGTCACAATAGGCGGATGGGGGCTTTCTCCCAGGGCTTCACGATGAATTACAACCATCGTTAGCTCCGGGTTTCCAAGCGCTCAGCGAGGGTGGGGCGGGTTGTTCTCGAGCGACATTTCAGAACTGCAAAGCAGCTTGGCTCGGGACGCAGGTTACCTGGAACCGTGCCAGGCTCCCGTTTCATTTTCAGGAAGAGTCAAGCAGCGGCTCTTGTGGCGCATGCCACATGCGCCGCATCAGCTGGGGGACGCCAACTGGTCTGGAAGTGCTGCGCCTCGGTAACGTGGTGTGACGGTGTGACGGTGATTCGAAGTGATCCGGTGAACTCGAAAGAGGCTCAGAAAAAGGTCCCGTATGTAACAGAGCCCATACAGGAAAGACGAATAATTGCAATTGAGTTTATTTCGTAAAACTTCCCACACGAACACAAATGCAGATGCGCTGACATTGGCATGCCCCCGCAAAAAAATACAGACTATCACATCACACATCCGCTAAGTTGCGACGCGAGGAGAATGCCACAATCAATAATCACCAAGCCCCCATCAGTGCCAACGCCGTCGGGGTGCGCGAGCCCAAGTGAAGCACTTCGAAAACTGACTAAGAAAATAAGGGCGCAGGAAGAGCGCAAAGTACATTCAGCCACAAGAGAGGTACTTCAAGTCTATCAGATGCGCTCACGACACACGGATACCTGCCCTATACCTAGGCTTGACTACTTCGGCTTTTTGGCTCGAGTTTACAAAGCCCCTTTACGCTAGAATTGTTCTCGAGTGCAAATATTATTCGCGCAGAGGGCCGACAGATGGCAAAGAACACTCACGAATCAAAATTTTTGTGAATTCGTCCCCTTCTTTCGCCGTGGTTAGTAAATTTATTTTGTGCGCTGATTTTGAGTACGTGTTTAGTATTTCTCTTTATTACCCCGCATTTTATTTTTTGATACATTTAATACTTTAATACATTAATTGTCTTACCAGTAGTCACGTGCGGGGCAGAAACCTGGAGGCTTACGAAAAGGGTTGAGGACGACGTAACGAGCTATGGAAGGAAGAATGATGGTTGTAACATTAAGAGATCAGAAAATAGCAGATTGGGTAAGGGAAAAACGTGAGGTAATGACATCTCAGTAGAAATTCAGAAAAAGAAATGGGCATCGGCAGGACATGTAATGAGGAGGGAAGAAACCGATGGTCATGAAGGGTTACGAGCTGGATTCCAAGGGAAGGGAAGCGTAGAACTGGGTGGCAGAAAGTTAGGTGGGCGGATGAGATTAAGAAGTTTGCAGGGACAACATAGCCACAATTAGCACATGACTAGGGTAGTTGGAGAAGTATGGGAAAGGCCTTTACCCTGCAGTGCGTGTAACCAGGCTGATCATGATGATGATGATGAATAGTTTGATATATTATTATTTATTCGATGTTCTTTAATACATATCTCAATTGTTATTATTAACCGAGGATCCCGCTGCTGTCTTTGACTTTGGGACCGTCGTCTGTTTATTGTCTCTTGCCCATTTATTGTACCTAAAAAATAACAAACTGAAACTGAAACTATTCGAGATGTCCTCCTTGTTTTATAAATTCCATTTCTAGAGGACGACACCAGCGCCGCCGGCAGCATCTGCCTTTTCTTTCGCTCGAGCTACACGCGCCCGCAAGGCACGTTCATAGCGCGTTCCGAGAGGGATTCGACAAGCCCCACTGAAGGCCATTTCTGGATCGTTCCACTTCTGACGACGCCCATATCTACCGCTTTTACTGGCTTTCGCGGCGTCGACTTAGCATGGAGCAACAGAACGACGCTATTGCCTCGCCGCCGTCACTCACAGCAGCGAAGCAGCCGCCGACTGCTGGACGACCCCTCGGCGAGGCGAAAGGCGGGACCGATGGCCGGAATTCGCCACTCTCGCCCAAACGGAGGCTCCAGCGCAGACGCCGAACTACCGCCGCAGACCCTTCGCCAGCCAGATCCCACAAGCGTTCACCTCACCGCACAAGTCCCAGCAGACGTGCCAGCGCCAGTCGCAGCCGAACTTCACCGCTGCCCAGTCCCAAATTCGATAACGCCCGGGCCAGGCAGGAACGCAATGCGAGGCCTTCGCCCGGCAGGGCCCGCCGCCGCACGGCGACCCTTGGCCAGAGCAGCGGGTCTCCTCCTCCTTCCGCCGAGAAGATTCCCCGGACGCTGCAGCCGCTTCCTCGCCCTGTTACGACAGGTACTGAATGCAACATTTCTGCGGGACTTACGTGTATCATTCTTACTATCAGCTATAAATGAAAAAGATTTGCACTAGGCCCAGTCGAAAGGGGCACCTGTATCTATCCTGCTACAATCAAACTTTTAGTTCAATTATTTTTGGTCTTAAAGGCAATAGATCTGTGGGGATAGATGACATTTCAGTTGACGAACTGCTAAGCTTGTTCTACATACTTAAAGGCGTGTTGCTATCGCTGTTCATCAGCATCATCTCAAGTGGCATGATCCCGGCGAACATGAAAGCGGGTATTACCCCAATTCACAAAGGTGGCGCGCATAATATGTATGGGAACTATCGTCCTATTGCAGTCTTGCCCTGCTTGACTCAAATATTAGAAAAACATCTGTTGCTTACAATGACAAGTTTCTGAGACAAGCACAAAATCCTGTCACCGCGTCAGTATGGTTTTGTACAACGTAAATGGAGGGAAATGCTTTTGCAGGACTTTCCTGTCATGTTAAATCGCTCTTTTGAATGTAACCACGTTGTGTGTGCACTGTTTCTGGATTTCAGCAAGGCTTTTTACGGTGTCTGTCACACTGTGTTATTATGTAAACTGTCCAGGTTAGGCTTCCGTGGAGTGTTTCTTTCGCTTTTGGAACTTTTTTTACAGCAGAGAACGCTATAAGTTTCGATTGGGTGGGCAAAGAGCGTTTCTTTGCTCATAAAAGCTGGCGTCCCTCAAGGTTCCATAATTAGTCCCCTGTTTTTTAACGTCTACGTGAATGACCTTTCAAACGTTGTGCCTGTAGGCCTGTATCAATACAATGACGATTCTGTTCTCGCATCCCGGTCGCCGAAGTACTCTGACTCCCTTTCTTCTCTTCAAGCTGCAGCAACTATTGCTATGGACTGGTTCTCACACAACCTAATCAAAGATAACAGCTCTAAGACTCAAGTTATATGCTTTCACAGCCCGATGAAGAAGGTAGATTTAAACCATCAGCTGTTCTTGCACGGATCCGATTGCTCTCAATGTCAATGTCCCCTACCTGAGCTATAAGACTACAGGAGTATACTTTGACAGTGCTCTTTCTTGGAATGACCACTTATCCCACGTTTGTAGAAAGCTCCAAAGCGTCTCCTGTGTGCTTTACAACATTAGGTACTGCATGCCGCTTTCAATACGGAAAGTTATTGTAAACGCTCTCGGTAATAGCGTACTGCGCTATGGCATAACGATTTATGGTCACTGTGAACTTCTTTGTACAAACAGGATCAATTCTCTCCTACGAACAATGTGAAAAATTTTGCCTATGTCTAAGGCCTGCACTCCAATTCTGATGTTTTTAAGGTATTTTCGCTACCTGATTTTGATCGCCTTTTAATGGAAATGATTATCCTGAAAATTTTTTTTTTAGTGACTAAGATTCCGTATTTTCCCAGACGGTCTCTTCGCCCGAAGTGACGTCTTTGTATTCCTCGACGGTTTACAAGATATGGAAAGCGAGTAAGAGATTTTTACGTTCCCTTATACTTTAACAGGTTACCTCCAAGTGTTCGCCGCGCAAAAGCTAAATATAAAATAAACATATGCTGCGATACACAAATTAGTGGGTTTACGCCGTTGTACATATATGCCCCACCACTTATCAAGTAAATCCTGTGATTTCTCTGGTTACTGCAGTATTTTTATACTTATCTGTGTATCGTCATGCCTTCCTCGCTATTTATTCTGATGAGATTTCTTTTTTTTTTTCTGTATGTAACTTGGGTTTTGTGTGTATTTTTATTTTGCCACTGTACTGATTTGATGTTCCGTAATTTTTAATGTGCGTTTAAGCATGTGTGTAAATCTGCGCAATTCCGCAGCCTGTCGGGTGCTGCCCCTCAAAGTATTATTATTATTATTATTATTATTATTATTATTATTATTATTAATATTATTATTATTATTATTATTATTATTATTATTATTATTATTATTATTATTATGTTATTGAGCATCTAAGCATCCTTTATCCGAAATTTTTTTCTCGGCTGTCAGTTCTAGTGTAATGCCCGAACAAAAAGCATAATACTCTCCCGAAAAATGAATTTCCTAATGCGGTAAGGGAAATTGACCTTGGGGTCTTGTATAGCCGATGACAACTTAAGAACTATAGGGTTATATGTTCGCTGGTGAACTCAAATACAGTTTGCATAAGTTAGCAAGGGAACTTATTCACCCGTAGGCACGCTTACAACTACGATATGAACGTAAAGTACAATAAGAGGTACAGCGCATGTGATACATCATACTTGATATTAACAAAACCGAACTGTAAATAAAATAGTCAATGATGTCTGCTTGACACTGGCTCTGCCACACACAACAACAACAGAACATCATTACAGCGTCCATCTAGAATCTAGAATTTCTGCATGACATCCGCGGCACAAACAAACACACAGTCTAAACTCAGGCAAACAAAATTTGAGCATCATTCTGGTTGTAGGAAGACTTTCCCTCGGGAGACGGTTAGGTACCGCGTAGACAAGTGGCGAAGAAACTCGGCGTCACCGAGTTTCAACAACTGCTCTTCGAAATGACCCATAAGTGCGCAACTTCATTAGGCTTGCTCATTTTCGTGACCTCAAGCGGTTTCACGTGTGAGAAAGAGCTGTTTTCTCCGTACAGACCGATGTTTCTGTTACTGATTTCAAAATTAAACCTAAAGCTCTGGGAAAATTTCATGGGTGATCCTGATATCACTGTTCAGCCAAAGGTAGCATTCTAGCTTGAAACACCTGGCTTTTATTTTCCAACTAGCCTAATCTCTACATTAGCAGAGTAAAGTTCTAAGCTATTGGGGGATTCTAGCCGGAAATGCTTGAGGTATATAAAAGGTACCCTGTGTTTTTGTGGGTGGAGCTTGTGTAATTTTTCGGTTGTCACCAAGTATACTGTCATTGTAAGCTCTCTAGCATCGGGTTTCCTGCCCATAATTGCCTCCTGCGTGGTCTCCATGCGTGTTCTTGTAGAAGCAAGACTACAATGCCATAATATACCATCTGCTGGTCCTTTCAGTCCTCATAACGAAACTTGTCTAGTTTTCGTTTAAGTAAGCCTTTCTGCACTAGACACACAACTTCAACTCCAAAGGGCAGACAATAGCGTCAATCCAATAGTCAGTGTCGGCGATTCTCAATTATGGTCGCGGGATCATATCGATGCCACAGAAGTCACTTTAAGATGGCGGCGAAATGCAAGAACACACCTGTCCCGTGTATTGGGCACACGTTAAAGATACCCCGGAGGTCAGAATCAATCCAGGAACCACCACTACGGCGTGCCTCATAATCAAAATGTGGTTCTGGCACTTGAAACCCCGGAACACAATTCATTTCTCAATAAGGCTATAGTCAGTGCATTCTACAGCGAAATTTAAATTTCAATTATCAGTTAATTTGAATATCTCTCGAGTAGTGCCGCATTTTCAGGGGAATTTGTCAGCATAAATTTCTGCCCACCGTTATTAAAATGCAGTATTCCCAGTTCATCTGAGGAGCGGCTTGGTCCTTTCTCGATACATTCGAAAAATAGCGTTGAGTTGAAGCCTTCATTAAAACTTCATTAGAATTGTAGCAGCGAAAAGCAATGCAGCCACAAAATAACAAGCACGAGACACAAGCGCTGACTGTCAACTAAATTTTATTGACGGAAGACGGATACCGTATATAAGGGGAAAGGCAGAAGTGAAGGTGGAAGGGAATAATACAATCGGGGAAAATGACATTGCGCATCAATGAACGAACGTGCCGGCAGTCTACAGACTCAGGCGCAGAAAAACAAGAAAACTAGAAAAAACTTGAAAGACACTGGAAAAAAGGCGAGGCATACTAACATTCAATCAAATCAGTAAGCGGTCGCTTCCAAAAATTCAAGCTCTGCAGCAAAAAGTGATACAGAGGGGGTGCTTACGCACTTGCTGCCATATTTCTGTATGTGGAACGCTCCCAATCTGAGGCACGCCGTCGCTTCGCCACTCTTACCAGATGGCCTTCACCTACCTCTCTACAGTAGGCGACGTTTTAAACGCATTTGACAAGCACGGACTTGGGCTCAATTTTACCCATGAACTACCTGACGCAGATGTTTTACAGTTTTTAGACCTGAGACTAAACTTTCATGAAAAGCACGCTTGCTGGGGCTATTTTGCTCGCGCAAGAAAAGATCTGTTACCATATGATTCAGCCCATTCCAAAACTCTAAAAAGAGCTATAGCGTCGCACTGTTTCGAATCGTCTCTTCAGAAGTCGTGCCCGCACATAATGCAGAAAAGTTTTGAGAATCAGGCCAGCCAACTTATGGCGGTGGGGTTCTCCTGTTCGGTCTTGACTGCAGTGTCTGATACCCTCCTTCAGAAGCTAAAAATATAGGAACACCAAGAAAAGATGACCTTCGGAAGTCCGACAAACCTTTGGTTGTGCCGTACCTGCGCAAGATTTCGCACAGTCTCAAGAAGGTAGCCAACAGGCATGGGGTGCCCGTTCTTTTTTCGACACCCAACAAGCTGGCACTGTTATGCCCACGCATCTGCAACTCTAAAAAAAGAGGTTGTCAGCTAAAACATGACAAGACGATCATGGAGTGTTCCACAGAATTGGTATACGCCATTCCTTTGAAGTGTGGAAAGGCTCGTGATGGGGGCCAAACCGGCCGCTGCATTAATGATCGCTTGGGAGAACATGGCCGAAATTTAAGTAACTTAAAGGACAAGTACGCACATTTGGTCGCGCACGTAATTGAATGCACAGGTTGTGAGGCTCAAGTGGGAGAGACGAAGATTCTCGGTAAGGAGTGCCGACGCGACGGCGCGTGTCAGTTAGGAAGCATTCCACATACATAAATATGGCAGCAAGTGCGTAAGCATCGCTTTTGGCGGCAGAGCTTCAATTTTTGGGAAGCGACCGCTTACTGATTGATTGTACATTAGTATCCCTCGCTTTTTTTCTAGTTTTTTTCTAGTCTTATTTAGTTTTCTTGTTTTTCTGCGCCTGATTCCGTTGACTGCCGGCACGTTGTGTTCATCGATGCGCAATGTCATTTTCCCCGATTGCATCACTCCCTTCCACCTTCACTTCTGCTTTTCCCCTTATATAACGTATGCGTCTTCCGTCTATAAAATTTAGTTGACAGTCGGCGCTTGTGTCTCGTCCTTGTTACTTTGTGGTTGCATATGTTTTCGCTGTTCCAATTTTTATGTCGAGTAATGCCACTTTATGAACGCAGGTGTGCCTCGTCGAACACTGTCACAGTTCGTTTTTCTTTTTCTTTCTTTAATTCCGCGTTGTTTACGTTTTGAAATGATCGGAGAACGCCCTATGAACGAATAACGTTTAACAGGAAGGCAGAATTTGCCGAGCACCACTTCGGCGATTGGCTGCAGCGCATCCCGCTTACCATATCTGTGCATATCGTCAGGCGTTTCTCGTGTTTCACTTCGACTAGCGGTTGTTAACGCAAGAACACATTTTCTGAAAGGGGCCCCGCGATCTGCGTTAACTGATGCAGGCACCGTCGGCCGCCTCACAAGTGCGCCGATCGACCTCAACGCGGCGTCCGCCGTCGAAGCCACCGACCACGGAGGTGTCCTGCCGGCGGGAACCTCGGGAACTGCGGCTGCAGGCGCAGAAGCTGCAGCAGTACCTGGACGCGACCAAGCAGCCCACGGAATGGACGCGACAAACGTTCCCTCTCTCCTCCAAAAAAGATTCTCCCGTGCGATCTGGCCTTTCCACTTAGGATCGGCTACCACGAAAGAGCAAGTATCGCCAGGTCGGAGTGCAAGCACTGGGAATTCTACCTTTACGATTTACGACCCTAGAACCCGATCCACAGCGGCATTGACTAGCACGGTCACCCGCAGAAACCACGTAAGCACCAACTACCCTCTTTCCCCGCGTAATTTCTCGCATTACTACCTATACCAAAAGTGATACTTGTACTTTTAGCAATTTCTTACAACAGGATTGATACACCGTCAGCAAAGAGCGAGAATTTCGAGCGGGAGGCTTCGTGATGAACTTTTCTTCGTTTCTCTACTTTTCACCAACACAAGTCTCCACCTTCCAGTGGATCATTTACCTTATGAACATTTAGGTTGCAGGCAGATGTTGCCAGCGAAATTCAGCAAAGCAAGTCGATAGACGCATACTCGCCCTATGACTGCATGGGGCTTCCGCATGCGCCTCTTGCTTTTCGATACTTTTGCGTAATGCTTGAACAAACAAGCAGGAAGAGGGACCAGTCCGTGCGTGTGTGAGCGTTCAGTAGTGTTCTGCAGCACAACGCACTTCCGCATATCTGTTTCGACGCTTCTTGGAATTTTTTATCATTCGCCTTCTCAATAACCAGATCGCAGCAATTTTGGAAGTCCCGTTTGGGGTCCGGGAATGACGCAGAGTGAAGTAATGAAAAATGAAACGAATGTAATAAAAATATACGAATCCTTGAGTATTGAGAACAGCCCGTGCTTACCAGCTGATGCCTTGGTCGGAAAAACAAAATTCTCAATTCCTATCATTGTTTGCACAGCTTCTAATCTCCAAAAAAATGTCATTCTTTTTCTCCCTCCCCCTTATCCGCATAGACACGGCGGAAGACGGGATGCGTCGTCGGCATACTCTCTTGCGTCCTGCTGGCGTTGATGCTGGTCGTCGGGATCGTCAAGATCGCGCTGTCCCCTTCGTCCGCAGCCTACAAGCACTGCGTGGCGCACGCCTGCCGAGCCTACTCCCGCCAAATCATCTCGTCCATCAACCGATCGGTGGACCCGTGCGTCCACTTCACTCGCTTCGTCTGCGATGGCTGGCAGGGGCACCATAACCTGGACGTCTGGGAAAGGCGCTTTCTGCACTTCATCAACCGCCTGGACGCCAGGCTGAAAAGCATCGACGTCCCTGCAGCACGACAGAATGAAGAACAACGGGCGGCCGCCGTCTACCGCAGCTGCGACAACGTGTACAGTGGCAAAAGCGACGAGTTGCCCGCTCTCAAAGCCGCGCTGGCTCTTGCAGGCATCGTCTGGCCGCAGCCGTACCGAGGGGCGGACGCTCTGTTCGCGTTGCTCTACAGTTCCCTCAAGCTGGGCTGGGACGCCGTCGCGAGCTTCCGCGTCGCCCCACGTTCCGGCGAGGCGGAGGACGAACTGGTCGTCAGTCAAGGCACATCTTTCGGCCTGTTGCGCGAGTGGTTCGCGCAAGAAAGAGCGACGGCCGTACAGCGAGACTACTACGAATATATTAGGAGCCAGCTTACCGGCGAAAACGGCACGACAGTCGACGACGAGGTCTCGTACGAGTTCGTGTGGGACATCGCAACGCCGGTAACGGACGCCCTCGGGCCTTTCTTTGGCTTCTCCGAAGCGGCACCTCTACCGGCCAACTGGTTGGCGAACTCATACGGTGCGATTCTCACGGAAGCGCGCTGGATAGAAGCTCTGCGCCGAGTCGACATCACCCTGCCTGGCGGCTTGCGAATATTGGCCGAAAACCGTCCCTTCTTCGAAACCCTACTCCGCATGTGGGAGCACTACGGCGAAGACAATTTCCACCTGTTCGTCTCGTGGTGCACGGTACAGGTGGCCGTCCTTTATGCGAACAGGGGCCTCATTCTAAACTACTACAGAGAGATTCCCAACAGGGCGACACTGTACTACAAAGCTTTCTGCGTCAGCAGGGCCGTCTTCTTCTCGCAAGCAATCATCGCGAGATACAGTGGCGACGTCCTCAAGGGTAGCGCAGCCGTGGTCGCAAAAGAAATAGCGCTGTCCGTGCGTCTGGCCTTTTCGCACCGTCTGTCCACCTGGCCTTACTACAACGAAAACGTAACGGTGGTCGCGAACTGGAGCTCGTTGGAGTCTGCCTTCCGCCACATTGAATATGACAACGAAAGAAGAACTGACGGTATAGCGAGGGACGACATGCCGGACATGACCGACTCTTTTGTGGCGAACTGGCAGCATTCGGTACGCTTGAATAAGACACAGCAAACGGTGCAACTGGCGTATGCGATGAGGCGCCTGTGGTTCTTCTTCTCCCCTTTAGGCGATAATGATTTTCACATGATGCCGTACACACTGGCCTTCCCGTTTTTAGACCCGAATCTACCGACTGCTGTTAACTTCGGAGGCTTCGGAAGCGAAGTGGCGACCGCCCTGGGATCCCTCTTTATCGGATCTTACATGGCATACGGCAACGCGACTGATGACTTCTTCAGCTGCTTGAAGTGGGGGCGATCGGGCAAGCATGACTACTCCGAAACATCCGTGAGCGGCGTGTTCGGCTACAGGGCCCTTGTAGACGCTTACAGACAAGCTCCTCCCACTACATTAGCCCTCAAGCAACTCGAGCACTACAGCGACATGCAACCTCTTTTCATGTCGTCGTGTTTTCTTATGTGTCCCGGACGTGGCAGAGGACAGCAAAATGAATGTGATTTGCTCGCACAGCACGTTCCCGAGTTTGCAGAAACCTTTAAGTGTAGCCAGGAGGCCATCGTAAACACAACTGAGCAATGTCAACTGCTCTAGAGAACTGTTGGCACAAGAACGTGTTCGATGTACTTGCTTTATTGCAGTGATACTCACGTGACGATAAATGTTGTGTCGAACACTTTAGACTTGTCAATTCTCTCTTTGTAACAGGACCTCTATGTGATCGCATGGCACCCAAACCCTGTGCACATTGTGAATTTGCATTCATTGCGAACTTCCCTATTCGCGCTCCTGAGGAAATTGTACTTTCGTTCTCTCAGTACTTATGCTTCTGTGAATCAGGAGGGAAAATGGGAGATTAAGGACGCTTCCTTTTCTTTTTCATTGACATTAACGCAGATATTCGTTGAGAAAAGACTGACACGTGCTATGTCATCGGGCTTTATGCTCGGCTATGCCCGATTTCTCTGTAGTTGTGTTGATTAGACTATTTCGCCGTGCGTGAGCATGCTCCCGTCTTCGTGTTGAGTAAATTAATCGGTTATCTTCGCCTTTTTTTATACGCATAAGGGTATTTATTTTTCTTCACCCACTGTGTGGTGCGGCAAAACAAAAATAGTGCAACTATTTTATGAGCTCATTTATTCAGGGCTGTGTTTCGAACACGCCAAACGATATGGTCCATGTCGATTAAGATGGAGCTCCCTGTGGTACTACGGCACAGCTACCGTGTTATTTCGTAAGTTATTAATGCGACTAGCTTTCTTCGGGAGCACATCCAGTTGGTGCAGTTTGTTTATCCGTATCTAACCTATAACTCTGAACTTGTCACTGAGCAGCCGCTGAGCAGTCACTGAAGTGTATATTGGTTAAAGAATCGGGTTGCTATGCTGAAAGAGCCAGTTTTGAAATCAACCGTCGGGCTGACAACGGTCACTGAGAATGTGTCGATCTCTAATGAAGCGCTTTACCGCCAACTTTGGTCACTGTTTATGTACCACGAGCTATGTGCCTATCTTCAGTGATCACAGTGACGAAAATAAAATTTAAACATTCTGCAGTGCTGGAAGGAATCGCGACTCCGTCGTATATATTCAGACGATGTTGCCTGAACACGCATTCATTCACGAGCTACGCGCAGACCTTCCAACGGCTTCAGTGCACAGCTCGTACGTGGCACGTTTCGGAGGCGGCACTAAGACGCATTGCTGCATTACACATATGTTTATCCCCGTACCGTCGACTTTCATAACCAGATGGATGATGATGAAAATTTTATTGCGCGGAGCATGAATTGTTACGGGTGTGGGACCTGCCACAAATGACTACGAGCAACAAAGGCCACTTAAGCGTCTATACAATACAGCTTCGGCAAAATCTACCGCTCATCTGCTGAACTGTTTCTATAGGATGAAGTGGGGCTAAGCTGAATGTAATGGCACCACAGCGAGTATGACCAGCTTCAGCGCAAGTCTCCGGTGTTCTGCCGCGCAACACCCGTCATGGGGATCACTTTTCTTGCAGTTTCGTGAATCACAGTTATTTTTTAATAAGAAATAAATCGCACAGCTATCGCAGATGTTAGCATTAAATTGAACCTGCGTACAGGACTTTACGCCTAAGTCATGCGCAATCAGAATGCAGGAAGTTTGCTTTTGGGTCCCTTGAGTGTAGTGTAACGTACAGGAGCGCAAACGAAAGTCTAAAAAAACAGGATAGCGTGCTGGTACATGGTGTCTTGTGTTGACCTTTTCGAAGCCCAGAAAATCCAATTTATCCTGCCGTTTCTGTGCCCACGTGTTTCGTCACGCTACGAACTTTGGGATCCCCAAATGATCCCAGAAGTTCTGTGCTATAGCCATATTCATAAGTTATAATGATGTGGCACAAAAATTCCAGCTTACTAGTTAATGCAGATAAATGACGGCAAGAGTGCAAGCATCCTGTATCTCTTGCTGTTGTTGTTGTTGTTGTTGTTGTTGTTGTTGTTGTTGTTGTTGCTGTTGTTGTTGTTGTTGTTGTTGTTGCACATACCCACAATGGGGTATTACCCACGAAACGAGTGATTCCGTATGCGCATACGCACATCCGCGCATACTGAAGCCCACAACCACCCTCGAAGCCTTCACGCAAGCAGCTACATACACTAACAAGCGAACCGATACGCAGACAGACATCGGTGCAGGCCTCGACAAGAAAATTAAGCGTAAAAAGACACCACCTGAAGATTTTTGGCCCCGGAGAACTGCCCGAACCAAACAGAAATGACTACCACGCACTAGGGATAGCACACGCAACAACAAATATCACCCTTTCCTCCAACCCCGCAAACTCGTCGCCAAGCAAACAAATTACAGATTTCACCTAAAACTTACACTAGCTGCATTAAACAGAGGAAAATCGCAAAAGGTCTCAGAATTAAGGTTAGATGCGCCCTCGGTTCTTTACCCTCCAGGCTATTATTAAAGTGGAATGCTGTCCTGAAAAATGCATCGCTCTCTCTTATCGACATTCTCGAAGAACACTGCAAAGAACAACTTATGATAATCTCTGATCAACTCGACAGCATAAAGTTACCTGAACCGGAAACAAGAGAACTTAAACAATTCGTCCAAACTAAGGAGGAAAAATTACTAGATAAATACCAGCGCAAAGATATTAGAGCTGCAGATCCACCCAAAGAAACTGATGTAACCCCTGCAGCACGTAGCTCCACCGACAGTCCTACAGGCGAGCATCCAGAGCACTGCAGCAATGTAGTAGACATATCCCAGAGTCTAAGCCCCGAAGAAGTTGATCTCCTAAAACGTGGTCTAACGTTCTCTCCGACGAACAACGCAGTAAATGAATACGAAATCCACAATTATATAACAGTTTTCACGACGCATGCGCATCAAGGAGTTCTTTTTCGGTAGACCAGATGTAGGAAAAGAAGTTTGAGACTCTCTTAGGCCACCTAGCACGTGGACACCCGAAACTGAACAGTGCCCAAACCTCGATTTATACTTAAAACTGATATCAAAGGAAATTTTAGAGTCAACGCGGCATTGCCGGAAACGCAAAAATTGAATTATTGCAATTATTGGTGGGTTCAACACCAAATCCTTAAAGAACTTGCGAAAAGGAATGATATTGTAATAAAACCAGCAGACAAGGGCGGCAGTATTGTAATCTGGCCTATAGAAAAGTACAAGAATGAGGCCTCTAAACAACTGAGCAACCACACCCATTACAGAAAACTAGACTCTAACCCAACTTCAGATTACAGCAATATTGTGATAAGCACAATAGCGGAGCTCCGGTCATGGGAACTAATAACGCAATCTGAATATCGCTTTATGATGCCCAAGAACAAAACAGCAGGCCGCTTTTATCTTCTTCCTAAAGTACATAAAGTTCCGGTCGAAGAAATATTTACAGCAGAAATCGCAGGTCGGCCTATTGTGTCTAATAACAACACACCTACCGAGTCACTATCTAAATTCTTAAATCACCACCTGTCAAACATACCCACCACCCTCCCATCTTTCGTTCAAGACACGCCTCACTTCCTTCGAATTATCGACGGCATCAACGCCAACCATATCCTTTCCGACCGCGCTATTCTAGTCACTTTGGATGTTTCTGCCCTTTACACCAACATTCCCATGAGTGAAGGAATTGAAGCCGTTTCTAGATCTCTCGCAATCAATCCCAAAGCGCACGCTCCTGAAGTTTACTTATCGCTCCTTAGGTTAGTTCTCACGCTCAACTATTTCGAATTCGATTCTATACACTACGTGCAAATTTTCGGCACTAGCATGGGTACGCCATTCACTCCAACGTATGCGAACATTTTCATGGGACAGCTTGAAACAGACCTGCTGAAATCCTACCCTTTAAAACCCAACACCTATCTTCGTTGCATTGACGAAATATTTATAATATGGGAACACGGCACAAGCGTCTTAACCGACTTAATTAGCCATTTTAATCGCTTTCACACGAGTATTAAATTTACTGCTCACCACTCTCCTAGTCGGATCAACTTCCTAGACACTACGGTCTACATAGAAAACGGAAAACTGAGAACGACACGTTACCGGAAGCCTACAGATAGCCAGCAATATTTAGACTACAACAGTCATCACCCGCGACATTGCAAGCAAGGAATTTTTGTCGGACAAGCGAAACGTATAAGAAGAATCTGCAGCGAAGACTACGATTATATCCACCACCTAAATGACCTTAAATCAACGCTAGCACAAAGGAACTATCCCCAAGTTGCTCTCGATAGAGCTTATGATGCCGCGTCAAGATTGGAGAGACAGTCGGAATTGGCGAAGAGACAGCCCTCATTAGAATCTGACAGACCGCCGGCCTTTATAACAAAGTATTCTAATGCCCTCCTAAACATAAACAACATCCTAAGAAAATACCACCCAATATTATCAAGTAACGAGCGTCTGCGAAAAGCATTCCCGGATGTACCCAAAGTTACCTATCGCCGAAACAAGAACTTTAAAGACATGTTAGTGCACGCAAAAGTCAACCAGCAGCATTCCCCCGTAATAAAAGCATGTTGTCGCCCTAGGTGCAGAACCTGCAGCCACCTTCAAGGTGACATTAAAATTAAAAGCACCGCCAATAGTTATACACATGAAGTCAAATCTAGCTTCACTTGTACAAGTTCGGATGTGAATTATATGCTTGAATGTTCCTTCTGTAAGAAACAATATATCGGTGAAACAGGACAATCAATGAACGTCAGATTAAACGGACATCGCGCGGGCACAGCTAAAAAGCTTCCCAAAGCCGTCGCCGAGCATTTCAACCAACCAGATCATAACGTTCATGAACTTAAACTCTGCATCTTACAGTCAAATTTCCGTTCTGAACGAGAAAGAAAATACTGACACGTGTACTTACATTTATCGGGCGACCAGGTTTCGCCGCCTAACAAATCTTATCGCACAGCGCGGGACGCGCTTGCATGTATCCGAAGTTTCTGGAAAGTTATCGATGCTTCTATCCGCTATCTGTTGTCGCCGAACCTTGTGTTATCTGATTTATTCGCCTGACGCGAATGGTGTAGAACTTTGTGGAAGGCACGCGGGTCCCAACGATTACTCTGGAACATTCGATGACTGCTCTATAAAAGCCGACGCGCTTGACCCGCTGATCAGATTCTCGACGATCGCCGACAGTGTTCGCCGCTATCGTTGTGCTATAAGTGTAGCCTGTTTTTGTGGGCACAGGTTCGCCCAATAAAAGTTAGTTTTGTTCTTCACAGTATTTCTACTGTGTTCTTGAACGTCACCGCCACGTGACATCTGGTGGAGGTGCTTTTCGTTCATGTACCGGACGCCCCCGACAAGCCGTGATCCAAGCCCGGACGGCAAAGAGAACACCAACGTAGTCCCGGAGCATCGAGCAAGCCGCCGTCTTCAACAGCTGCCCCCGGAGCACGGACTTCTACCTGAGAAGACCAAGAAGTTTGTGGACAAGGCAACCCCAATGGCAGCCCCAGCGTCCCCCATCGTGCTGCAGCAGCCCAGGGAACCTCCGACGTTCCGCGGATCAACATTTGAGGACCCGGAAACCTGGCTAGAGACGTATGAGAGGGTCGCTACGTTTAACAATTGGGACAGCGACGACAAGCTGCGGCATGTCTATTTCGCACTGGAAGACGCCGCCAGGACCTGGTTCGAGAATCGAGAAGCCACCTTAACGACGTGGGACCTGTTCCGAAGCGGCTTCTTGCAAACGTTTACAAGCGTCGTGCGAAAAGAGCGAGCCCAAGCACTACTAGAAACCAGAGTGCAGCTGCCAAACGAGACGATCGCGATCTTCACGGAAGAGATGGCCCGTCTTTTCCGGCACGCCGACCCGGAAATGCCAGAAGAGAAAAAAGTCCGCTTCCTAATGCGGGGCGTCAAGCAAGAACTTTTCGCAGGACTTATTCGTAACCCGCCGAAGACCGTAGCTGAGTTTTCGGCGGAGGCATCGACGATCGAGAAAACTCTGGAGATGCGCACCCGGCAATATAACCGCCAGGGGCTCACGCCGCAGTATGCCATCCAAGGACTAGATTCCGGCGACCTTCAGGAGACCATCAGGGCCATTGTGCGCGAAGAACTGCGCAAGGTCCTGCCTTCGTCGCAGCCCCAAGTGGCTTCGATCGCCGACATCGTCAAAGAAGAGGTGCACCGATCGCTTGGAGTTCCCGAGCTGCAACCACAATTACCGCAGCCCCAGCCAGAAGCGATGACCTACGCCGCCGTCGCACGCCGTCAAGGTCCCCCGCCGCGACCGCGCCAGGGCCCTGTCACGCCGCAGTTCCGTCGTCCGCCGCCGCCGCCGCCAGCACGCCCACCCGTCACCCAGCGTACCTACGCGAGGAAGACGGACATTTGGCGAGCCCCCGACCACCGCCCGCTCTGCTATCACTGCGGAGAAGCCGGCCATGTGTATCGCCGATGCCCATACCGGGAGATGGGACTGCGAGGCTTCGCCGTCAACGCACAGCGCCCGAGGGAAGGTGAACGCCCTCGTGACATCGCCGACTATCTCGCCGCTACTAAGTGGAGCCCTCGACGACCGTCCCGTTCGCCGTCACCAGGCCGCTACCTGTCGCCGCAGCGCCGACCATACACTGGCCCAGCCCGAGGCCGGTCCGTCAGCCCATATCCGGAAAACTAAAAGCAGCAACCGATGGAGGTGCGGTTGCTGTTCGTCGAACTGACGAAGATCCTCCGCCGCCGACGAAGACGCCGAAAAGCCTATCTCGACGACATAACAACGACGACACACCACCGTCCCGACGAAGTCTGGCAGGAAAGAACACGCTGACGAAAGACCACCTGACGACGCCACGTACCAACCAGAGGTCAACGCGACACAGCCGTGATCCGACGCCAAGGCCTAACTGTAACGCAAGACAAAGAACCACCGACCTCGACGTGCTTCTCGACGGCCACGCAGTCACCGCGTTAGTAGACACAGGAGCCGATTACTCCGTCATGAGCGGACCCATCGCAGCCCAATTGAAGAAAGTTAAGACTGCATGGGAAGGCCCGTTAATTCGGACCGCTGGAGGACACCTCATCACGCCGAGTGGAATCTGCACGGCAAGAATTACCATTCATGACCGGACTTACCCTGCCACCTTCGTTATCCTGCAACAGTGTTCCCGAGACGTCATTCTCGGCATGGACTTCCTGAACCAACACGGCGCAATCATCGACCTGAAGTCGAAGTCAATAACGCTGTCGGAAGATCAAGCGATACCGCCGGAGAGCCCTCGTAGTCACCACGCCTTGAGTGTGCTCGAAGATCAAGTGAGCATCCCGCCTCGCTCCAGCATTGTTATTTCGGTCGGCACCGAAACACCCGCTGACGTAGAAGGCGTCATCGAAGGCGACCAACGTCTACTGCTCGACCGTGAAATTTGCGTCGCAAGAGGGATCGCTCGACTGCACGGAGGAAGCACGAAAGTGTTGCTGACAAACTTCAGCCAGGAGTTCAAGCACATCAACAAGGGCACGACGATCGCATACATCGAGGACATTCAGGAAACCAGCGATGCGTTTGTCCTCTCCGCTTCTGTCGCATCTACCCCGACGACCGTAATTCCCGAGCCAGACTTCGACATAAATCCAAGTCTCCCCGTGATTAAGCAGCAACAGCTCAGATGTCTGCTTCGACGATACAAAGACTGCTTTTCGACGTCGTCGAGGATTCGACAAACACCAGTCGCAAAGCATCGCATAATAACCGAAGAGTGCGCTCGACCACTCCGCCAGAGCCCTTACCGAGTTTCGACGCGAGAACGCGAAGCTATAAGACAACAAGTCGACGAAATGCTGCGCGACGACATCATCCAGCTGTCGAAAAACCCATGGGCGTCTCCAGTTGTTTTAGTGAAGAAAAAGGACGGAACTCTGCGTTTCTGCGTCGATTATCGTCGACTGAACAAAATCACGAAGAAAGACGTATACCCCCTCCCACGGATAGACGACGCATTAGATCGGCTCAGCAATGCTAAATACTTCTCGTCAATCGACCTCAAGTCTGGCTACTGGCAAATAGAAGTCGACGAAAGAGATCGCGAAAAGACCGCCTTCATCACGCCAGACGGCCTCTATGAGTTCAAGGTTATGCCATTTGGACTGTGCTCGGCGCCTGCAACGTTCCAGCGCGTTATGGACACGGTTTTAGCAGGACTGAAGTGGCAGACCTGTCTTGTTTACTTGGATGACGTCGTCGTCTTCGCCGGAAATTTCGACGATCACCTTAAGCGGCTTGGGACGGTATTAGAGGTCATCAAGTCATCAGGGCTCACTCTGAAGCCGGAAAAGTGTCGCTTCGCTTAAGATGAGCTTCTATTCCTAGGCCACGTCATCAGCAAACCTGGAGTACGCCCCGACCCGCAGAAGACAGCTGCCATCGCAAAGTTCCCGCAGCCAATCGACAAGAAGGCAGTGCGCAGATTCCTTGGCATGTGTGCCTACTATAGGCGCTTTGTCAAGGATTTTTCACGCATCGTGGAGCCGCTAACACATCTAACGAAATGTGATGTGGAGTTCAAGTGGGAAACGCCGCAGGCCGACGCATTTCAAGAACTGAAACGACGCATGCAGTCGCCGCCGGTACTTGCACACTTCGACGAAGACGCGGATACTGAAATCCACACTGACGCCAGTAGCCTAGGCCTCGGTGCCGTCCTAGTCCAGAGAAAAGATGGACATGAACACGTGATAGCTTACGCTAGCCGGTCGCTGTCAAAAGCGGAAGGCAATTATTCTACAACCGAAAAGGAATGCCTCGCCATCATTTGGGCTACAGCGAAATTTCGCCCTTACCTCTATGGCAGGCCATTCAAAGTGGTCAGCGACCATCACGCGTTGTGTTGGCTAGCTAACTTAAAGGACCCTTCAGGACGGCTGGCGCGGTGGAGCCTCAGACTACAAGAATACGACATCACTGTAACATACAAGTCCGGAAGAAAACACTCAGATGCCGATTGCCTATTCCGCGCCCCCATTGACCCACCGCCGCAAGATGACGAGGATGACGACGCCTTCCTTGGCATAATAAGCGCGGAAGACTTCGCCGAACAACAACGAGGGGACCCGGAGCTAAAAGCCCTAGTCGAGTATTTGGAAGGGCACACCGACGTTGTCCCTAGGGCATTTAAGCGTGGATTATCTTCGTTCACGCTACAAAACAACCTGCTCGTGAAGAAGAATTTCTCACCAGTCCGCTCCAGCTACCTTCTTGTTGTACCGTCAGCGCTGCGTCCAGAAGTACTGCACGCCCTACACGACGATCCAACCGCTGGGCACCTTGGATTCTCCCGGACGCTGTCGAGGATACAGGAAAGGTATTACTGGCCGCGTCTGACCGCCGACGTCGCTCGTTACGCCAAGACATGCCGAGATTGTCAACGACGCAAGACACCATCGACAAGGCCAGCTGGATTACTACAGCCGATCGAACCTCCTCGCCGACCATTCCAGCAGATTGGGATGGATTTGTTGGGGCCGTTTCCGATGTCAACATCCGGGAATAAGTGGATCGTCGTGGCGACGGACTATCTCACCCGCTTTGCTGAAACTAAAGCTCTACCAAAAGGCAGCGCAGCCGAAGTGGCGAAATTTTTCGTCGAAAACATCCTGCTGCGACATGGTGCCCCAGAAGTCCTCATCACCGACAGAGGAACGGCTTTTACAGCAGAGCTCACCCAAGCCATTCTGCAGTACAGCCAGACAAGCCACAGGAGGACAACTGCCTACCATCCGCAGACGAATGGTCTCACGGAGCGCCTGAACAAGACCCTCGCCGACATGCTAGCACTGTACGTCGACGTTGAACACAAGACGTGGGACGCGGTCCTGCCGTACGTGACCTTTGCGTACAACACGGCGGTGCAAGAAACAACACAGATCACGCCGTTCAAGCTGGTCTACGGCAGGAACCCGACGACGACGCTTGACGCCATGCTGCCGCACGTAACTGACAAAGAGAATGTTGACGTCGCTAGCTATCTCCAGCGCGCCGAAGAAGCCCGACAGCTCGCCCGCCTGCGAATCAAGAACCAGCAGAGGACCGACAGCCGACACTACAACCTCCGACGACGCTTTGTCGAGTACCAGCCCGGTGACCGTGTTTGGGTTTGGACCCCTATACGCCGACGAGGACTGAGCGAGAAGCTCTTGCGTCGCTATTTCGGACCGTACAAGATCATCCGACGTATTGGCGCCCTGGACTATGAGGTCGTGCCAGACGGCATTTCGCTGTCACAGCGGCGCCGCTCACGACCTGAAATTGTCCACGTTGTGCGACTCAAGCCGTACCACCAGCGTTGACGAACTTTGGGACTTCGCGTAACTGACCTTTGGACTTGATTTCTTTTCGTTGTTTTGTTACTCATGTTTAATAAGTCTCCTTTTGTGTTTCGTTCCCTTATATTTGTAGCATCGGGACGATGCTCTTTAAGAGGGGGGTATTGACACGTGTACTTACATTTATCGGGCGACCAGGTTTCGCCGCCTAACAAATCTTATCGCACAGCGCGGGACGCGCTTGCATGTATCCGAAGTTTCTGGAAAGTTATCGATGCTTCTATCCGCTATCTGTTGTCGCCGAACCTTGTGTTATCTGATTTATTCGCCTGACGCGAATGGTGTAGAACTTTGTGGAAGGCACGCGGGTCCCAACGATTACTCTGGAACATTCGATGACTGCTCTATAAAAGCCGACGCGCTTGACCCGCTGATCAGATTCTCGACGATCGCCGACAGTGTTCGCCGCTATCGTTGTGCTATAAGTGTAGCCTGTTTTTGTGGGCACAGGTTCGCCCAATAAAAGTTAGTTTTGTTCTTCACAGTATTTCTACTGTGTTCTTGAACGTCACCGCCACGTGACAATACAGAGAATCATACCTTATCCATAAGCTCAAGACATTGCAACCAATAGGCATAAACGTTTCAAAGGGAGCTTTAGAATCGATTCGCTAAGCTAAACTTCAAGCTATAGGCAACAACACTTAGTTTGATTTCTTGACGTATTCCCCCATTTTTTTCCCTTCCTTTCCTTCTTTTTTCTTTCAGCCGGCGTGTCAGACGCCGTTGACACGCCGGCTAACGCGTGTGTGTTTACAGAGAGGGGGGGGGGGGGGGGGGGTGCCCGTGCTTTGACCTTGTACACAGCGTTTCTTTACTCTCAATTCGACACGCTAACACATTTTCCCTCGTTTCCGCGTCCTCCCGCCTCACACCCTCTCCCCTTTAGAAGAACCCCACCTATATATACTGTGGCGAGGAAAGCATATATCGCCTTGAAGAAGACCACTTCTGGAAACGTAGGGCTCCTCCATTCACCTTGTTCACGTTTTGCTCATCGTCTTGAATTTCCATCTCCCGCATTCCCCGTCTTTTAACAGGACCGATAATATCTGTGCTGCCGGTACCAGCGCACATCACTGCATCCAGATATAGGCAGTTTTCTTTGACCGAAGATAAAAAAGGCCTCACATTAGCAAACACTACAGATTTTATGCGTCTAAATTATTCTTGGAACAGACAATGGTCTCTTGACCGGCAATTGGAAGTATCATATACAAGGCTGCCCCCCGCCCCCTTTGCCGTATTCGAACACTTATGTTTTACATGCACAAAAACTACTTGGTCACTACTCGTCACAAAGATGCCGCCTAGCATTAAAAGATAGTCAAGAGACCCATGCCGCAACCGCACAAAGCACTCAATAAGCCCAAGAAGTCACGTATAGGCGGCTTCAGAGTGGCAACTACCCATGCCCGGCCTTCCTGCAAAAATTTTTTTCGGACGCGCACCCTCACAATGCGTGTCGCTACTGTAAGGAATTAGCTAGCCTTGCCCACATGCTCTGGGGTTGCTCCCTGGCGCCGGGGGCCAGGACCACCAAGGAAGAGTGGGACCGAGCTCTAGGCAGCTCGGACCTTGAAGCACAGCTCTGGGCTGTCCATCGGGCCCGCGACGCGGCGGAGGGGCATGGCCTCTCTGTCCCGACGTGGGAGCGGTCTGCTGCGCACCACCCGTTTCGTGGCCTATCCCCCGTAGTAGGTTTGTGCCATTAAGTGAGGCTTCATCGTCGTCGTCGTCGTCATCATCATCATCACAACTCTCATTCTCTCCGTGTTGTCTTCTTTCTGATGGGAGCTTCGCAATTTTCTCTCGGGCCTTCTTTCTACTCCACTCGTCTCGTATCTTCACGTAGTTTGCCTCCCTTTCGATGTGTGCACTCTATCCCTCGATTATGTTCAGTTTATTCAAGTTTCTTATTAGGTAGCTGTTTATTCAGTTGCTGTTCTTTTTTAATATTTGTGTTCTCATTTACTTTCTTATTCCGGAACCACTGCTGTAGTTGTTTTACAATTCTTCCTTTCTTGTGTTTGTTTTTCCGTGCACCATCACTCAGGCCTCAGTGTTGTTCCTAAGCACATTAAATGAATTCTAGATTATTATTCTTTTACATCAGAGCGCAGAGGTGGTGTGGAAAGAAAGAGAACATACAGGAAAGACGCTTAATTGCAACTCAGTTTATATCGAAAAACTGACTACGAAAGTAAGGGCGGAGGAGGAGTGCTAAGTTCATTCAACCCCAAGAGAACGCCGTTAAATCGCTCAGATGCAGTGACGGCGCACTGATACCTGCCCTACCTAGGCTCGAGTACTTCGGCTTTTTAGCTCGTATTTATGAAGCCCTTTTTACGCTAGAATTGTTCCCGAGTGCACATATTATTCGCGCAGGCGGCCGGCCGATGGCAAAGAACACTTACGAATGAAAACATTTGTGAATTCGCCCCTGCTTTCTCCGTGGTTAGTACACTTAATTTCTGCGCAGAATTGGATTACGTGTTTAGTATTTCTCTGTAATACCGCACACTTTAATGTTTTAATACAATAATTAATTTATTATAATATATTTAATATGCTTTAATGCATATCTCTATTGTTATTGTTAACCGAGGGTCCCGTCGCAGTCTTTGACTTTGGGATCCTCGTCTGTATATTGTCTCTTACCCATCCGTTGTACTCAAAGAATTAAAATCTGAAACAGAAGCTGAAACTACAACTATTCGAGATGTCCTCCTTGTTTTATAAGTTCCATTTCTAGAGGACGACACCAGCGCCGCCGGCAGCAGCTGCCTTTTCTCGCGCTCGAGCTACACGCGCCCGCAAGGCACGTTCATAGCGCGTTCCGAGAGGGATTCGACAAGCCCCACTGACGGCCATTTCTGGATCGTTCCGCTTCTGAAGACGCCCATATCTACCGCTTTTACTGGCTTTCGCGGCATCGACTTAGCATGGAGCAACAGAACGACGCAACTGCCTCGCCGCCGTCACCCATAGCAGCGCAGCAGCCGCAGGCTGCTGCACTACCACTCGGCGAGGCGAAAGCCGGGACCGGTGGCCAGACTTCGCCGCTCTCGCCCCAACGCAGGCTCCAGCGCGGACCCCGAAGTCCCGCTGCAAACCCTTCGCCAGCCGGATCCCACAAGCGTTCATCTCACCGCACAAGTCTCAGCAGAAGTGCCAGTGCCAGTCGCAGCCGAACTTCACCGCTGCCCAGTACCAACTTCGATAACGCCCGGGCCAGGCAGGAACGCAATGCGAGGCCTTCGCCCGGCAGGGCCCGCCGCCTCACGGCGACGCTTGGCCAGAGCAGCGGGTCTCCTCCTCCTTCCGTCGAGAAGACTCCCCGCACGCTGCAGCCGTTCCCTCGCCCAGTTACGACAGGTATGGAATGCAACGTTTCTGTGGGACGTACGTGTATCATGTTACTGAGCATCTGAGCATCCTTTATCCGAAATTTTTTTGCGGCTGTCAGTTCTAGCGTAATGGTCGAAAAAAAAATATGATGCTCTCCCGAAAAATAAATTTCGTAATGCGGTAACGGAAACTGAGCTTCGGGTCTTGTATAGCCGGTGATAACCTAAGAGCTATGAGGTTATATGTTCACTGTCGAACTCAAATACCGTTTTCATAAGTTACCAAGGGAATTTATTTACCCGTAGGCACACTTACAACTGTAATATCAACGTTATGTACAATAAACGGTATAGCGCATGTAATACATCATACTTGATATAAACAAAACAGATCAACAAATGGTATAGTAAGTGGTCTCTGTTTGACACTGGCTTTGCCACACACAACAAGAGAACATCATTACAGCGTCCATGCAAAAGCATTATTGCCAGTCTAGAATTCATGAATGACATCCGGGGCACATGCAAATACCAAGTCTAAACTCAGGCAAACAGAATTTGGGCATCATTCTGGCTCATAGAGATTTGCCTCGGGAAACGTTTAGATAACACGTAGACCAGCGGCGAAGAAACTCGACTTCACCGAGTTTGAACTGCTCTTCAAGTTGACCCATAAGTGCTCCACTTAATTAGCCTTGCTCATTTACCTGACCTCAAGCGTTTTCACGTGTGAGGAAGAGCTGCTTTCTCCGTACAGACCGATGTTTCTGTTACTGATTTCAAAATTAAACTAAAGGTCTGGGCAGATTTCGTGGATGATCCTGATATCACTGTCCAGGCAAAGGTAATATTCCAGCTTGAAACACCTATCTTTTATTTTCCAACTAGCCTAATATCTGCATTAGCAGAGTAAAGTTTTAAGCTATTGTTGGATTCTAGCCGCATAGGCTAGAGGTATAATGTTCTCTGTGCTTTGTGGGTGGAGCTTGTGTAATTTTTTGGTTGTCACCAAGTATACTGTCATTTTGAGCTCTCTAACATCGAGTTTCCTGCTCATAACTGCCTCCTTCGTGGTTTCCATACGGTTTGTTGTAGAAGCAAGTCTGCAAGGCCTTAATATACCATCTGCTGGTCCTTTCATTCCTCATGACGTAACTTGTCTAGTTTTCGTTTAAGTGTTTCTGCACTAGACACACAACTTCAACTCCCAAAAAAAAAAATTGACGATAGCGTCAATCCAGTAGTTATCGTCATCGATTATCAATGATGGTCGCGGCATCAAATCCAGACCACCACGGCCACATTACGATGGGGGCGAAATGGAAGAACGCCCGTGCCCGTGTATTGGGAGCACAGTAAATATACCCCGGTGGTCAAAATAAATCCAGTGTCCACCACTACGGCGTGCCTCATAATCAAAATGTGGTTCTGGCACTTAAAACCCCAGAATACAATTCATTTCTCACTAAGGCTAGTCAGCGCATTCTACAGTGAAATTTAACTTTGATTTGTCAGTTAAATTGAATGGTTCTCGAGTAGTGACGCGTTTTGCGGAGAATTTCTCCGTATAAATCTCTGCCCACCGTTATTAACATGCAATATTTCCACTACATCTTAGGAGCGGCTTGGTCCTTTCTCGATATATTCGAAAAATAGTGTTGAGTTTTAAGCCACTTTACGAATGCAGGTGAGCCTCGTCGAACACTGTCGCAGTTCGTTTTTCTTTTTCTTTCGTTTAATTCCGCGATCTTTAGGTTTTGAAATAATCGGAGAGTGAGTACGCGCCCGATGAACGAATATAAGGTTTCACAGAAAGCCAGAATTTGCCGAGCACCATTTCGGCGATTGACTACAGCGCATCCCGCTATCCACATTTGTGCACATCGTCAGGCGTTTCTCGTGTTTCACTTCGAGTAGCGTTTGTTGGCGCAAGAACGCATTTTCTGAAATGGTCTCCGCGACCTGCGTTCACTGACAGCAAGCACCGGCGGCCGCCTCACAACCGCAGCCGAAGATACCGACCAAGGCGGCGTCCTGGCGACGGGCACTTTGGGAACTGCGGCTGCCGGCGCAACAGCAGCTGCAGTACCTGGACAAGACCATGCAGCCCAAGGAAGGGACGCTGCAAACGTTCTCCCTCTCCTCCAAAAGAGACTCTCCAGTGCCACCGGGCCTCTCCACTTAGGATCGGCTGCCACGAAACAGCTAGTACCGCCAGGTCGGACTCCAAGCACTGGGAATACTACCTTCCCGTTTCACGACCGTAGAAGCCGATCCCTAATGGCACCGACTAGCACGGTCACCCGCAGAAACCATGTAAGCACCAACTGCCTTGTTTCCCGCGTAACTTCTTTAATTAATACCTCTACCTAAAGTAATACTTACACTTTTAGTAATTTCTTACAGAAGGATTGGTAGACTGTGGACGAAAAGCGGAAACCTCGGACCGGAGGCTTCGTGTCGAGTTTTTCTTCGTTTGTCTACTTTTGATCAACAGAAGTCTCCGCCACACGTTAAATAGCTTTTCTTCGAAACAATTAAGTCGCAGCCAGATGTTGCCAGGAAAATTCAGCAAAGCACGTCGCTGAACGCAATTGAGAAATATATATATATATATATATATATATATATATATATATATATATATATATATATATATATATACGTTCAATATACTGTTCAACATGGCTACTTACTTGCCTCAACGCGCACTTCGATCTGACAAGGCCACGTTATGTTATACCTGTGCAATATACAATTTAGAATGTTAATTGCTGGTTATTTTCCGCTAGTGTTCGTGTATGGCAACAGCCATACACGAATAGCCAGTGGATTACCACTGGCCAGTACAGCCAGTGGATTAGGTGGCGTGAACAATATTCACCACTATTAACAAGCTTAGGGGCACTTCCTAAGATTTAGGTTTAAACAAGGTACCTACAACAGTTCATCGCAAAAGTTGTAAATCTATCATTTTTAAGCTTAATTATAATTTTCACGATTCAACATATCGAAGCTGTCAACTCTTTGAGGGAGCTTTCGTCAAATAACGTTTGGTACAAAAAGCTTCCTTCCATACTTGAACGAGTTTCCTTCAGAATAACTTCGGCGAAAAATTCGAAAACAATGTCAGTCTGATTTTGTATATCTCAGTAATTCTGGGAACATTTATTTAACAAATAACTAGTGAATGTGCTTGTCACTTTCTTTTCTGTAATAATAACGATTTGTTTAAGTTGGTATAATTTGTTGTACCCAATGCTAAACGCCAGTAATTAAGGGGATAAGCAAATACACTGTTATATACATAGGCAATTTTACAGCTGTGGGGAGCATGTGTCTATTACGATCGAAGGCTCCCGTCCCATGGCACAATTTGCGAAGAAGCATGAGCACCCTATGACTGTATGGGCCTTCCGCACACGCCTCTTGCTTTTCGATGCTTTAGCGTAATGCTTCAAACAACGAGCAACAAGAGGAACCAGTCCGTGCGTGTGAGCGTTTAGTAGTTTTCCCCAGCACAAGGCACTTGCCCATGTCTGTGGATCGATTATGGGTGCTTCACCAGTAAGTGTATTTTTTTTTTTTTTTCCATTCCTCGTTCAGTAGCGGCAACTAACTGCAAGTATATTAGGAAAGTTTGTGAGGACGCGCAGTGGAGACAAAACCATTATTACGAGCAACGTTGTATACCTAGAGATTTCCTATGATAATTAAACCATTCCGGAGTGATTAAATATTTAAATAATAATAATTGCAACAGTTAATGAACATCAATTACAACAATCAAGTCTACTGAGTGTAAGCAGGCTAGCGTTATTGCTGTATCGCCTAAAGAGTTAGTTCTTTATGATGGGGTTTCCCAGCACGAGAACAAATATTCAGTACTTCTCAAAGGGTGTATACTCTAGAGTATTCATTCAGACTTTGGCAAAACCACCGAAACAAATTCGAGCAGCCCTCCCCCCGCCCCTTTTTCTTCCTTTTTTTTTTTTTTTTTTTTTTTTTAGTGCGATAGCGTTAGGCGTCTAGCATCGGACGTCGCTTCGGCAAAAAAAAAAATTTCAAACCAAGTTCCCAACCACGCATACCCAAACACTGTTCTGCCACCGATGTTGTTCATATGCGGTATTTTATTCTTTACGACGTTATTACTCGGAATTTCGAGATCGGCAGCCCACAAACAAATGTAATGGGTAGAAAACACCGACAGCGCATGTCTTTTATGTTAGTCCTAATCGGGCTGAAATATTAAAAGTGCGAGACAATAACAATACATTGATCCGCGCAAGAGGCCCCATTTCTACCAGAAAGCTTGCATTCATGCCTAGAGTTCGCCGCCAGCGTTTCTCACTAAAAGCTACGATTACTGAAGCTGCAGTTGCCTGGAAGCATGAAAAGCAGTCAGGGGTCTTTTAATGCTACGATTTTATGCATTTGTCGTTCGTTTTGTCAATAACCTGATACCAGCAATCTTGGAGGTGCCGCTTGGGGTCCAGTGATGATGCAGAGTGAATGGAAGGGAGAATGAAACGAACGCAATGAAAAAAAAAATTGGCAGTGGCTTAGCTCGGCTATACCAGGATCGATATACGTAGCGAAAGTTAGGCATAGCACGGTTACCCTTGGTTAATCTTGATTGCAAGTCCAGGTTGTCTAGCTATGTTGCGGCGTTTAGCCAGTCGTTCGGCGCGCTGTTTGTGTGTTTCCTAAGCGATTCCTTTCCTCTTCCTCTCGTTCCGATGTCGATTCCAGGGGGGCTCCTCCTGCTTATCAGGATTGTCGCCGTCCAACTGTGTTTGCGGCGCACGCGAGCTCTCCTTTTGAATCCTCCGACGTGTTATCAGACATGCGACGCAGCTGGCGAAGGGAGCGGAGGCGAGCGCAACGACGAGGAATGCGGTGTGACGTCATACCAAACGGCGGCACCGGAAAGGCACTGCGCTGCGCAGCGGCGGAACACCTGTAGCTCGATGCTACTTGTGGCGCATGCGCAGTAGTGGCTAGGCAGCGAGGGAGAGAAAGAAATATCCGTGGTGAGGCGCGCGTTGAGACGTCATGTGCCTCCTCGGAGCACCGCCACGGCGAAATCGCAAGTTCACGGCCAGTAAAGCTTTCGCTTTAAAATTCGACTATTTGCTCACTTAAGAGTGTCCCTTCTTACTACCTGGTGCGTTGATTGGAAAAAGATTGCTCAATTTCTCTCATGTTTTGCAGGCTTTCAAACTTTAAAAAAATGTGGTTTTTTTTGCCTCCCACTCGTCCGCACAGGCACCACCGAAGACTGAACACTTCGTCGGCATACTCTCTTGCGTCCTACTGGCGTTGGTGCTGGTCGTCGGGATCGTCAGGATCGCATTGTCCCCTTCGGCCGCAGCCACGAAGCTCTGCGTGACTGACGCCTGCCAAGCGTATTCCTTCCAACTCATCTCGTCCATCAACCGATCAGTGGACCCGTGCGTCCACTTCACTCGCTTCGTCTGCGACGGCTGGCAGGGGCACCATAACATGGACGTCTGGGAAATACGCTTTCTGCGCTTCATCAACCGCCTGGATGCCAGGCTGAAAAGCATCGACGTCCCTGCAGCAGGACAGAACGAAGAACAGCGGGCGGCCGCCGTGTACCGCAGCTGCGACAAAGTGTACCGAGGCAAAAGCAACGAGTTGGCCGCAGTCAAAGCCGCACTGGCTCGTGCGGGAATCGTCTGGCCGCAGCCGTCCCGAGGGGCGGACGCTCTGTTCGCGTTGCTCTACAGTTCCCTAAAGCTGGGCTGGGACGCCGTCGCGAACTTCCGCGTCGCCCCACGTACCGGCGAGGCGGTGGACGAACTGGTCGTCAGTCAAGGTACATCTTTTGGCCTGCTGCGCGAGTCGTTCGTGCTAGAAAGGGCGACGGCAGTACGGCGGGCCTACTACGAATATATTAGGAGCCAGTTTACCAGCGTCAACGGCACGACAGTCGGCGCCGAGGTGTCATACGAGTTCGTGTGGGAGATCGCAGCACCGGCGACGGACGCCCTCGTGCCTTTCTTTGACTTGTCCGAAGTGACGCCTCAACCTGCCGACTGGTTGGCGAACTCATCTGATGCGAATCTCACGGAAGCACGCTGGATAGAAACCCTGCGCCAAGTCGACATCAGCCTGCCTGGCGGCTTGAGAATATCGGCCGATAATCGCGCTTTCCTCGAAACGCTAATCAGCGTGTGGGAGTACTACGGCGAAGACAATTTCCACCTGTTCGTCTCGTGGTGCACGGTACAGGTAGCTGCCCTTTATGCGAACAGGGGCCTCATCCTCAACTACTACGGCGAGATTCCCGACAGGGCGAAACTCTACCACAGAGCTTTCTGCGTCAGTAGAGCCGTCTTCTTTTCGCAAGCACTCGTCGCGAGATACAATAGCGACGTCCTCAATAGTAACGCAGCCGTCGTCGCCAAAGGAATAGCGCTGTCCGTGCGTCTGGCCTTTTCGCATCGTCTCTCCAACTGGCCTTACTACAACGAAAACGTAACGGTGGTCGCGAACTGGAGCTCGTTGGAGTCTGCCTTCCGCCACATTGAATATGACAATGAAGGAAGAACTGACGGTGGAGCAAGGGACGACATACCGGACATGACCGACTCTTTTGTGGCGAATTGGCAGCATTCGGTGCGCTTGAATACGACACAGCAAACGGTGGAACTGGCGTACGTGATCTGGCACCTGTGGTCGTACTTCTGGCTTTGGGGAGATAATGATTTTCAAATGATGCCGTACATACTGGCCTTCCCGTTTTTCGACCCGAATCTACCCACTGTTGTTAACTTCGGAGGCTTCGGAAGCGAAGTGACGACCGCCCTGGGATCCATCTCTATCCGATACTACCAGGCATACAGCAAAGCGACTGATGACCCCTTCAGCTGCTTGAAGCGGGGGCGATTGGGTAGGGAAGAATACTCCGACGCGTCCATGAACAGCGTGTTCGGCTTCAGGGCCCTTGTGGACGCTTACAGACGAGCTCCTCCCACTACTTTAGCCCTCAAGCAACTCGAGCAGTACAGTGACATGCAACTTCTCTTCATATCGTCGTGTTTCATTACGTGTCCGGGACGTGGCAGAGGACAACGAAATCAATGTGATTCACTCGCACAGTACGTTCCCGAGTTTGCAGTGGCATTTAAGTGCAGCCGGGGGACCATCGTAAACTCTTCTGAACACTGTCAATTGCTCTAGAGACCTGTTCGCACCAAAATGTGTTTGATGTACTTACTTTATGGCTGTGATACTCACGTGACGATAAATTTTGTGTCGAACACTTTCGGCTTGTCAATTCTCTTTGTAACAGGGCCTCTAGGTGATCGCTTGGCACCGGAACCCCGTGCACCTTCTGAATTTGCATTCATTGCGAAGTAGCAGTCTTGCCTATTCGCACTCCTGGGAAAATTGTACTTTTGTTCTCTGACTTCTTATTGTTCTGTGAAGCAAGAGTGAAAATGGGAGATTGGGGACCCTTACTTTCTTTTTTCGGTGACATCAAGTGCAGCTTCCTTCAGAACTACAGAGAACATGTGCTTTATGCTTAGCAATGCCTGCTTTCTGTGTATTTCTTTTGAGTAGATTTTTTTACCATGCGTGAGCATGCTCTCGTCTTGGTGTTCGGTAATTTAATGTGGTGCGTTGACAAAATTAAAATTGGGTGCATCTATTTTGTGAGCACATTTATTGATCGCTCTGTTACGGGCATGCCAAACAGTATGTTTCATGTTGATTAAGATAGAGCTTCATGTGGTACTACGGCACAGCTACCATGTCATTTCGTAAGTTATTGATGCGACTGGTATTCTTCGGGAACTTCATGCAGTATAGGCGTAGTATATGGCAGCCCATATCAAGCCTTTAACTTGAGTCACTGAGTAAGCCATGATATATCGGGTAGAGAATCAGGCTGTTATGCTGAGGAAACTGGTTTCGGAACCGACCATCGACCAAGATGGATCGCTGGGTAGCTGCCAATCGTCCACTTCCAATTAACCTCTGTGACGCCAATTGGGTCTCGGGGTATGTGGCACTGGCCATGTGCCTGTCTTCCGTGGCCACAATGACAAAAAAATTTTAACATTCTGCAGGGCTGGTAGGAATCGAGCCTGCGTCGCATATACTTAGGCGATCTTGCCTGAACAGATATTCAGAAGCGCCCCACGCCTAAACCTTGCGGCGCCTGCAATACATAGCTCGTACATGGCACGTTTCGGAAGTGGCAATACGGTGTCTCACTACATTGCTTATATGCAATCCTACTAACGTGGACAGTCATCCTGAGATGTTCTATGAACTTTTACAATGAAGTTGTCGGTGGCTAGGATCTGGCAGATAGCGTCCGCGCATAGACCAACAATTTTTCATGCGTGGGCCAATCCCGAAGGTGGTGCAATACAGGGTCGAACCGCAGTGGAGGTGGTCAGACAGAAAATTTCTATTGATTGAGATTGTGTTCGGACTCCCTTAGATCCCTGGACCCCCACGTGGTCCCACGCTACGTCTAGACGGTCATGTTCCTTTAATTCATGACGTCGGTAGCCCAAGTCACTGCAGCAAGCTGTGATGTTGGGTATGTAGACGAGAGCAGGACCTCCCAGGCTCCCAGCTCTATATGACGGACTGTCTCTGTGGGGGAGGAACAGTAGGGCAGCCGAAGATGATGTGGGAGAGTGTGGCATGAGGGTCGCCGCATAGGAAGCATGTAGGGGAGGTGCCACAGTAGCGGATAGCAGCTGAGGGGATCGGAGAGAGCGAGTCTGGAGGCGTCTCCAGATTATTTGTTTGGAGTGTGTAAGGGATGGGTGGGGAGGAACGTCTGTCCAACGGTCCAAACAGGGTATTTGCATGAGCTCTCCAAAGCTGTGCGCCCGCTCGCCCGAAAAGCCCAGATCGAGGCGGTCCTGAACCCGGCAAATCCAACCTCGGGCCAATTTATCGGCAGCCTCGTCTCCGGGGTTCCCTGAGTGAGCCGGCACCCACCGGAGCTCCACCTTGCGTGGTAAATTATGGGTGGGGGTGTTCAACAAGTTCCAGGCAGGAGGGTCAATGCTGCGTCTGGCGAAGTTGGGCAGAGTCGTTTTATAATCGCTAAAGATGTCTTAAGCGTCGGAATGTGCAAGGGCTAGTGTGATGGTCTCCTCTGCCTCCTCAGGTGTAGAGCCCGAGGCAAGATGGTAAGTTAGATGACAAGGTAGAGTTGGGTTGTAACCCATTGCTACAGCTTGATGCGTTGTACATGCGGCGTCTACCCAAATGGCATTCTGTGCTTGTCCGTAATACCTGTAAAGGGCATTTGCGCGAGCTACGCGGCGAGCGATATGATGCTAGAAATGGACGTTTCAAGGAAGGGGTTTAACTACGAGGGAGGTGTGCATATATTGAGGGATGGCCATAAGGGTTGACAGATTGGCGGGTATGTTGATGCGAAGGGAGGCGAGGATATGGCTCCCACTGGCGCTCGCGGCCAGTCGTAAGTAGTGTGTCTGAAGGTGCGCGTCAACTAGTTCGGGAAGGGTGTTATGCATATCTAGTGCCAGAAGTTTGGCTGCGCTAGTGCTACGAGGTAGGTTTTGGGCTGCCTTAGTTGCAAGGCGGATCATGGTATTCACGCGCTCGTTTTCTGTGCGATTCAGCTTGAGATACGGGGTAACGTATAGAAAGCGGCTAAGCGTAAAAGCATGTACAATTTTCATGTTTGCTTCGCCTAAACCCTTGTTCAGGGAGCATACGTGGCGTAGAAGCTGCAATAGGGATTGCGTGAAAGTCTTAA
The DNA here is from genome assembly GCF_023375885.2 of Dermacentor andersoni. Classification (NCBI taxonomy): domain Eukaryota; kingdom Metazoa; phylum Arthropoda; class Arachnida; order Ixodida; family Ixodidae; genus Dermacentor; species Dermacentor andersoni. The sequence continues at coordinate 110,531,570 of NC_092817.1, forward strand.
GCGTTGTCTTAAGTGTTTTAAGGGTATGGTCATTGCATCCGGAATCCTACAGGTAGAGGCCAAGGATGCGCAGGCTGTGGGTGAGGGGGATAGGTGATCCTTGTAAAGCGATTTGGATGGGCGAGTTAGCGGCAGATTTTGGTCTAATTAAGAAGAGCGCGGGTTTAGAGGGGAACATTCAAGTCCTATCGATGACATGTGAGTGGACATGGTGTCGTGTGGTATTTGAAAATTTTCCTAAATTTCCCCGTCAGAGCCATGAGTGGTCGATCTGGTAATATCATCAGCATACAAGGTACGCTTTAGGTGTGGAATGAGATTGAGTTTGTGCGCTAAGGGGATGAGAGCAATATTAAATAGAAGGGGATGAATGGACCGCACCATCAGGGGTTCCGAGTTCGCCGAGTGTATGAGGGGGTTTGCTGAGCTCATAAATGTGCAAAGGGGCAGTGCAGCCAGACAGAAAGGCGCGAACCTAGTTGTACGTTTTAGTGCCTACCTTTAGTGCCTGAAGATGGCATCGTGTCAAATTCTGTCAAATGTCTTAGTGAGGTCAACCGCCAGGATAGCTCTAGGTGAGGTGAATTTTATGGTCGGCTCCCTGTCGGATGACGGCGAAAATGCATGATGCTGGCCGAGCGCTGCCGATGAGATAAAGGACGCCCTGCCGTTTCCTCGTCATCAGTCACGATGCAGCCGACTTTGTTCACCGAACGCAAGCTTGAGAGGAGCACAATACCACTACGCAAACGCTCCGTCACGTGGCATTTTTCATATTTCGGGGGCCTTCTTTGCAACCCGGGAATACGGACTACGTGAGACGTATTCTACAGGAAATAACTCGATAGGTGGTTTCTGAAGGTGCGCTACAAATCTGCGTTTCATACTTGGGGTCCTCAGCCCATAACTTAAGAGTTCGACAATTCATCTTAAATAATGAGTGACTTCTGGGGAAAACAAAACTTGCCTGAGTTATTATAGGTGAGTTCGAATGGTATGCGTTCGGTTCAATTCGCTTCCGACGCGCCTTTCATTTTTAGAAGCTTGGCTCAAGTTACGTGGGACACCCTGTATACTTTCAAGGACCCTGGTGTTACCAACATTTCGAAAGTTCCTTTACAATGGGCAGCGTTCACCGAGACCGAAGTATTTCAAACAAGAAGAAGCTGTTCGAGAGAAGTGATGTATTAATTAGCAACGTGGAGAGCCCGCAAATTATTTATCATAGTCGTGACTTGCAGATACCGACTCGTCTGCGTCGATCTATTTCGGAAATTGTTGAGGCAGTGTAGAAAGCGCTGTTTGTGTAACTTGCCTGTGAGCTTGGCATAAGTGAAAGGACTGGCGTTAGTCCCACAACAACGAGGACGGCATAAATTATATTACATTGTGTATCTCTTATACACGTGCAGCAACATATTTTCTTTACGTTCTTGTTGATGCGCTAGTTGTTTCATACTCGTTGCGGTATAAGAGACGCGAGAACAAGTAAAGAAACGAACGAACAAGAGAGAATGTCACTTCAACAGGCACCAGTCTCTTGTCGAGGCTGTACGTCCGGTACTGTGTATGGCACCTGGCATAGGTTATATGTGTGGTTAGAAGAAAAGAGTGCGAAGAAAATGCATACAGAAGGCAGGGCCCCCAATAGGAAAAAACTATTCTGAATTTCCACTAGCTCACCTTGATTTTTGTTCTTCGTTTTCTACCAAACCTTTTCTGATGATCGCACATATCACCTCTACGACGTTTCCCGCACTGTACCTGGTGTATAGGCCACGCCACCGCTGTTGGAATGTTGCGCTCACAGTTTGCACTCGTACAAGTCCTGTTCGTGGCGATGCTTGGCCAGTCCTGGTCACTGGCACCACTGGCTGGGCCTCGGCCGAGCGGTTGGTGCCACCACAACCAGTTCTCAAGCAGCGAGCCATTTTCTACAAAAAGCGGCCGGGATCCACCGGACGTCGTGCCGCCAAACCTGATATTCATGCACTCGGCTAGCAACTCGGAACCATGTCAGCTGGCCTGCCTGCATATAACCACGCACCCTTCTTCCACACATCGGGCCACGCCACCGCAGTTGGAATGTTGCGCTCACAGTTTGCACTCGTTGTTGCGTACTCCGGGGTAAGGTATCGTACTGCTGCCGAGCTGTAGTGACGCCGGCCTATCGAAGTTCGACCGACGTTACTTATTGGATAGCGTGGCGTTGTCGGCGGGCTGCAGGCATCCTTTAGACCATGGCGACCGGGCAAGGACGAGACGATTTCTAGTGCAAAACTTGCACGGTTTATTCAAAGGTTGATGAAAGATGATGAGAAGAGAATGAAGTGATCTCAAAAGTACATTTCGGAGCCCCTTGAATAGGCTCTCTACAATCGTGGGAGGGATCTTGCTTCCGTCGATGTCACGTGACCGGCAGAGAGTCTGATTCGCGGAAAGAGGGCCCCTCTTCCTCCGGTTATACCGAGCCTCTGGTTATACCGAGCCTGCTGCAAGGAGGAGGGCTTCCCACCTCCGGTTATACCAAGCCTCAGGTCCGGGAATTGCAGACGCTTGTCCTTCTCTTTTGGGCGTTGCTGGTTCGCGGAAGTTCCCCTGTAGAGCTTGACAGTTCGAGGAAAGGGCCCCTCTAAAGTCGCACACACACACACACACAAAAGAGGCCTGTAAACACTGCGGGGCTTCCGCCAGACCGGTAGACACTCGAGATGACCATGGCGAATTAGGAAGTCACGCTTCATTTCGGCGAGGCATGGTGGGTGAATGTCCTTTCTGCTCGAGGTGCTATACGCCAACCGTAACAGGAGAAGTCACGCTTCATTTCGACGAGGCATGGTGGGTGAAAGTCCTTTCTGCACGAGGTGCTAGACGCCAACCATAACAGGAGAAGTCACGCTTCATTTCGACGAGGCATGGTGGGTGAAAGTCCTTTCTGCACGAGGTGCTAGACGCCAGCCGTAACAGCATCTCCGGCGGGGGAGGAAGATCCCGACGCGTAGGCGCCAGCAGCCGCTGTGCGAGGGATCGGAGTTTCAGTAGCAGAATTCCCCTCAGAGGTGACGAACCCTTAGTTCGTAGCTGGTAGATTCCTGGGAGTTGTCGTCATTCCTCGTGGCGCTCTTGAGACTTTTCTCCCTAGCCCAGTCCGGTGAAATTGGTCTTGCAAGCAGGTGTCTCAACTTTTTTCTCTAGGCGCTTACGCTCTCCCTCTTTCTCTGCAATGCTCTCTATGCATTCCTTCAGTTCATCGTCGTCTGCCCTATAGCTTCGATCGCCTCAATGATCTCAGGCTTTCTCTTTTATTCGGCGTACTTGCTGGACGAGAGCTTCTTGTCCCTCCAGCAGCCATGGCCAGTGGAATCTTGGAATGAGGACACCACCCACTCGAATAAATGTTTTCTCTCTCTCTCTCTCTCTCGCTGTCTCTTTGATTCGGCAATTTGGAGGCCCAACTCTTTGGCCAAGCTCAACAATTCCGGCTCCTTTAGTGCCTTCAAGTTCATGGCTGCCCTTAGTGCTGCTAACTCTTCACTCTATAACAACCTTGACGTACTCAAAACTTCCGTCAACAGTTAAAGAAAAAATCACTGCACTGTACTTTCCAAAAAATACGTAAAGCCAAGTGATATCTTAGTGAGGAAAAGCCGTGCACTCACCATATGCAGTCATGAATCCGGACACCTTCCTTCGGAACGTTGTCACCAGGACGAAGGGGCTACGATCTCGTAGTTGGCGTCCAAGTTGGGGTCTCCAGGGGTCTCACATTATTCACGAGAAACCAGTGTAACAGAATGAAAAAATCGCGCCGAACTTGAAGCCTTGTCCCTTCGTCGTAATTTATCTCGTTTAACACTATTCCATAAACTTTACTATCACGTATCTCTTCATAACGAGTCCATGTGTGAACCCTCAGCCATTTTTCCGCGTCGGGATCATTCATGCAAAGTCAAATGCATCATGTGTCGTTCCCTCGCATTTGGTCAGTCATTTATACCTCGCACCGCGATAGAGTCGCGGAATCAAATGCCTCCAAATTTACAGACGCTCTACGCAGTACCATGCATGCCTAACATATAACGTTTCGCTCTCTGGTTTGTAAATTAACTTTTTTACTTTCATGCGCCGATAACCAAAGCCTCCGCGACGTTATCATAGTTTGAGCAAATCATTTATGGTTGCTGTATTGATAACTACCTTTAATTTTTATTTTTTCGTTATACGTTGATGTACTGTAATTAATTTTGTCTCAGTTTTGTTTTTGTACTGTATATATACTCACGCACTGTTCTTTGCCTCACCGATGTAACCTTTACCCTGTGTAATACTCTGAGGACCTTTAGGGTTGTTGTGAAATAAAACTAAATATTTCCTTAACATGAAACTGCCTGGTGCTGGCTGAAGTGACGTTCTCTCTTGTACTGTCGTTTCTTTACTTGTTTCCGCCTCTTTCCCGCCGCGTATTTTTCTTTGTATGGTGTTCGTTTATCTTGACATCCCGATGAATGTGTTTCTGCAGCTTGTGTCATGTCAGCGCTTACTTCAAATCTTTACGTTTCAGGCTTTCGACGTGCATGATTCAACACGGGCCGAACCACAGACATGGTGTGATGGTCGTGGCCTTCACAAGAAAAAATAGAATCGATTAGCTTAGCGTATGTCTTCCTCTTCTTCCATTAGCGTTGCGTGTTAAATGCCCGGTCAAGTTTGTTTGTTTGTTTGTTTGTTTGTTTGTTTGTTTGTTTGTTTGTTTGTTTGTTTGTTTGTTTGTTTGTTTGTTTGTCTATTTTTATCTCCTTTTTTGGGTGCAGCCATTGAGCCATGGACAATATACGTCGCGCTAATGGAAGCCCGTCTTTTGTGTGCCTTGCCATTAGCACCATATACCATACATGCGCGACACGCCAAGTGAGAAATTAGGATTTACGTGGGCGGAACCGAGGTTTAGGCAATCAATGGCGTATTGATATTTTCGTTCTCTATCGAAAAGGCGCTGAAGGAAAAAAAAGACCTCAATTTGTTGAGAACTGATGCTCACTCTTGTGTTCGATAAAGTTAAGCAAACAGCTTCGTGCTTAGTAAACTGCTGCTCTATTAAAACGGTGCTGAACGTGAGAATGAATTAATGGTTCCAAGGTGTCCGCGCAGCCGTCGCTACGCATTAAAGCGCAATCAAAGCATCATTTGTGACTCAGTAGATTTATTGGGACTCTACTAGAACGCACGCCGAAAATGTGAGTGCAGTCATTTTCTTTTTTTGTACGATTCAGACGAAGCCTCTTTTTACTAATATGCGAGTGTCAGAAATGCTCGGGTTCGTGTATTTGTGCAACCATAATTGAAGTTAATATTTGCAAATGCCAGAAGAAGATGCTACACTCCTGCATGATTTGCGCGCACTTCTTGCATGCCGCGTGTGCAACTTTACAGCGACACCTCTATTGTTTCCGTCCCTCTATTCGGTAGTTTCTTGAAAAACAAACAAATCCTTGTCCTCCTAAAAAGCAGCGACGTCATTTTGGCAGTTCTGACTAAACATTTAGCTTTGACATAAACGCGGTAACCTTTCTAGGTTGTTACAGTTTCCATCGAGTCGCCCTTGTATATTATCTCTCACGGCACGCCATGCAAGGCCCAGATTGCATAAAATCAAAGCCTGTTTATATCATTCATCTCAAATATTAATGCCAGTTAAGAATAAATTCACAATAACGTCCGCTTACTTTTCACTTTCTTTCGAAAACAAAGTGTATAGTCGTACACCGCACATCATTAGCAGAAAAGACAAAGAGATTCTTCAAATTTGTTGGGCAGTTAATTACGACACACCGTTTTCTTTCTCACGTAAAGGCACGCCCAGCTCACACACGAATTGTGCTTATTCGGTCGTCAGTGGGAGGCTTGAAAGCTGATAATAAATACTTGTCTAGTTGTTTACTGTTTTCGTTCTGTCAATTTTGTTGCACCGAGGACTATCGCCAGACTGCGCGACTTTGTTGCCGTGTCCGGTGTGCCGGGCTGCGATGTGCTCTGTGGAAGGCGAGGCGGCGGCTTCCGTAGGACTGTCTGGGCCATAGTTCTCACGACGCTGCTGTCACTGACACTGCACGAGTGCATCCAGGTACGTAAACACAAGGCTCCGTATGCTTATCCCAAACGAAAAGTTTGTGCCTCTCCCCCTTCAAGTAAGCAGGGGTTTAGTTTCGAAAGAGCTCACTTGGTTACCATCACTGTAGTACGGGCACCTGGTAGGTCCCTACATTCTCCCGTAGCACTTGCTCACTTTTTCCCTGGCGCGCTTCTTTTGACACAAATAGATGTGTGAGGGACATTTGGCAGTGTTTCCGCCGTTGTTTTATGGATGTGACGCAGACAGTCAAGCATGTGGCCAATGTTAAACATTAAAAGAAAAGAATAAATTGTCTTATCGACCACAGAACCCGATTTAAGAAAGCCAATTACAATTTCGCGGTTCCTGAAGCAACTGCTACTACACATGTAGGCTTTCGCAGTTTCACGGTGTCATTTACAGTTACTGGCACACAAAATCTCTCTACGCGCCACGAAATTCTTTGCCGATCCCCCACAACTCTTATTGGTCACCGTTGTTTCTTAACACGTCATCATCATCGTCATCACTTGCATATAATGTCTATTTGCTAGTTTACATGGATATTATACTGCCAGCGTACACGTAACGAGACCTGCACCTGACACATAAATTGCAGCACTATGTAGTCACACCGACAATTATAGCCTGCTCTCATCCATAGCTTCTGTGGAGAAGCCTTCAAGGTTCGTTGTTTCGCATTTCCTATTTCTGCCGCCCAACATAGTAGCCAAGCGTTAGAGCGTAGTGGTGTAAACGCGGTAGCTTTCTGCAAAATACGATGTTGGACTAGTTGGTGCATAGCTGTCCCTGCTTGTGGCGCGAAAGGTAAACGGAAGATAGATGAGACTGACGGAAAGAGCTTCCAGTCCCGGCGTCAAGAGCTGCAAGCTTTTTCTGTGCACCTTCTTTTTCTTCCGCTTACCTTTCTCGCCACAAACAGGAACAGCGATAGCCTTTAAGACCTAAGGATACCACAGTGTTAGTTGACCTCAACGAGACTTTGTTGGTGTTTCACAGGCACGTGATCATCCAGGTAACCTCCACCTTCCTGGAGCAATGTGATTCATAGAATCAACCAGTTAGCAGTCCAGACAAGCAAGATACATTGAGAGTCTTGGTGGGGAAAGAGAAGCAGGGAAGATATTGATAGGACCGAATATGTTACAGGCATAGGTAACGATACAAGACGCATATATACGTTTCAAGAAAGAGAGAAAGGATTAACGAGTAGTATGCAAAATGCTAGATTGATAAGCACTTATAGATTACCTGATTAGCGCAAGGAGGCCTGATGGCTATTTGCCACCTCTCAGTTTCAAATCAAATTCCAATAAATCACCTCCATCATCATGATCACCCGCATCATCATCAACATGATCCTCCCCATTCCGACGCACTGTTCTCTCAATGTCGTGCGCAGGTCTTCTTGGAGTACGGCAGATTCCCCGTCTCGTTCGACTACAGCTACGAGGAAGAGAATTCCCTGCATTTCCCAGGCGTCACTGTGTGTAACGTGAACCCTGTGAAGAAGGCGGCGCTCTGCCACTCGCGGCTGCCTTCTTCGCAAGCCATGCCGGAGCAACTACGCAAAAGGCTGTGCGAGAACGAGACAGCCTTTTACGACGTGAGATCAGCGCTGACTATGCGTAGTCTCTTCGTTGTCCCCTGGTTCTAGCGTTCTTGGGATATCACTTGCTGTGAGCTAAATGTAACATCTGGTTGGATAGTCTGTGCATATTTTATCGTATAATTGTCTGCGCACAAAATCACAACAACACAAGGATACATTTGCAGCACGAGCGGGAGTGCTGTGAGCGTTGGATTGTTTCAGCCGATGCAAGCGGATGGGAAGACATAATTACCATTACCATTGTTTTGAATGTCGTGTGCTTTCCGAGTACATTGGCAGGATTTCCTTGACTATGTGATGTCATTGCATTGGAAATCATAGACCTGAAAGTTACACTCTCCGTTAAAGTGATTCATCGAAAATGAAGCACGTATTTCAGCTGCGAACTGCATTACGACTAGTCCCTTATGAAAATGTTTATGTCCTTTATGTTTACTGTATGTTTCCCGCAGTTCACATGAGGAAATGTCCTTTATGTTTCCTCCATGTTGAAATTTGGCCACTGCTTTTATGTTTCCTTCATATGTCCTCCCTTTATGTATCCCTTATGTTACCGTACTTTATGTTTCCTCCATGTTGAAATTTGGCCACTGCTTTTATGTTTCCTTCATGTGTCCTCCCTTTATGTATCCCTTATGTTACCGTACTTTATGTTTCCTCCATGTTGAAATTTGGCCACTGCTTTTATGTTTCCTTCGTGTGTCCTACCTTTATGCATCCTTTATGTGACCGTAGTGATTAAATCCTGTATTTTACGTAGACATGCATAGATGAAGAGTTCCGTGTACACATTTTATATTTATAAACTTTTCCTGAGTTAAAAAGTTTTGCATTGGTTTTCATTGTAAGGTTACTGTTTCCTACATAATGCAGCGCACGGATTGGAACTCTGCTATGGCACAGAAATTCATGCCAATTTGTTCTAAAATTACAAACTAATTAGACTTCATAGATTGTTTCAGTATAACACTTGGAGTGCCACTGTACGTTCGTCACTGCAGCGCTGCTGTTCTAGTTATGTCTTTGTTATTAATATAATATGTAATGTTTGGATGGAAAGATCAGGTTGGATCAGTGCTTGCACTTTTAAAAGAAAGTTTTTACTATACTTTGCAAAGGTTTGTCTGAAACTACGAACAGTTTATTGGACTATCTGGATGTTACTTCAATTTGCCATGTCTGCTCACAGCAGACCTCTGGATATGTGGTGCTTGGGTGAGACCTCACAAGGCACCTGAAACACAAAACAAAAGCCAATCTTTCTCACTTATTCAAAAATATTCATATAAGCAAGAACAGCCTGGCCTGCATGCACACAGCTAAGAAACGTGGAACAGTCAAAAACAGCTCATAAAAACATCAGGGCAACACAGAAGCTTTTAACTAATTGTTGTTTGAAACAGACTGAGCCGCCAGTTCACTCAGGTATTAAATTGCTCACAAATTCTTTTAAACATTTCTGCAGCAGCTGCTAAGTAGTACATGACATTTAGGAGTAGGCAACTGGCCAACAAATCTTTGTGTGACTGCTTGTACAGATGTCTCGTAGTTATATCTCAAGTGGTTACACTGTTATATGGTAAAATTCAGGCGGGAATAAAACCAGCCGCAAACATCAGACTACCTGGGAAATTATCACTAAAACTTATGTATCTAGTAAATCAAATGAACAATCGATTACGAAGGGTCTAAAACCTAGGCCGCGATTTTGTAGTGATCCCTTTTCCGATGATACTCCTTTTGCTCACTGATCTGACCGACATCCGCTATCGTTATTAACTAGAACAGCCAGCCGTGGAAGGTGGGTTACTAGAGTGGCAAACATCGAGCGCGAAGCATCGCAAGAAAATCGCATCCCTTATTAGGCAGTGCTACAAGCCACTGTCTTTAACAATCGCAGGAACTGATATCCTGTTGTTCGGATGAAAATATTAATGAAAACGAGCGTCTGATTGACATGCCTCGATTAAAAAGAAATTTCGCTGTTGTAATGTCGGTCTATATTTGCCCTACAATATAAAAGACAAGGACGCGAGCACGTCGAAGAAAAACAATGCAGACAAGTTCTCGCGAAGCTGGACTTCAAACTGAACACTATCAATAAAGTAATCTTCACACAAGCTAATATCTGGTCAAATGTCAAACATCCCAGTCGCGTGCCAACTCGCGATGCCCGTGACACATCGACATGCATTACATACGTAACTTGCGGAAATTCATATCTACGGAAGAATTTCTTGCCCGGAAACTACCGAGAAAACTCTAACTTTCAGCGTTTACGTAAATATTTGCCCATTAAGTCCGAACAATCAGCGGTAGTAGCACATCACTCCATAAAGCAAGTAAGCGGTAAGAAATAATACATTTCACGGAAACTCCCCTCGTGAAACGCTTTGCTAAATGTGCACAGCAACATGGTCAACGTACGCTCAGAAAGTGTTCTGCTGCCGTTCCACAAAGCTTATTACATGAACCAAAAGCTGCGAGAATGCGCGCAAGCGACAGACCTGCTTACCTTCAATGTGGTCAGCAAACGGCTTCCTCGTCTCGCAGGCACCACGCGACGACGCTCTTTCCGGCGCGAACACTGTCGAATTGCCGATGAACACCAGCGCACGAAAGCGCAACTTTCAACAAATTCTTCCACGCACCATAATTCGAAGCCACAGTACCAGGTATTCCAGGAGCGAACGCGGACAGGCGAGAACAAAGGCAGCTCGGACGGGCGCTGTAGTACGCATAAGACACTGGCGTATCACAGGAAACATAAGGCGAACTAATGGCGTTACACGAGTCCTGAGGTTTCCTGATGGTTAATGCACACAGTACGGATCACAGTTTGTTTAGGCACTTCGAAAATATGATTAAATTACCGTGTAACTGCAACTGCAATTTAGCCTCCGAGATCTACATTTCCTTTTAGGACGTGTATTTTGGAAAAGCACGACCTTCGAGATTAAAAAAAAAAGTCGTTGCTGGAAGGAAGGCTGGTATTTAAACATAAATTATTGAGTTTAAAGTGTCTTGGTGCGCTGCCTTGTTTTTTTTAATGTATATGCAGTGATTTTAGACGAACTATGCGCGAACTTTTGCCGGCGGACACGAGCCAATCAGCGCGCATCATGTGCAGCTCAGTCTGCTTAAGATGGCGCGCGGTGTGCGGGCAGCCGCGATAGCTGTGACACCCACCGATCAGAAATTCGGAATCGCCACACATATACATGCTTCTTATGGCGCCCACTGGCGTGTTTTTGAGAATGTCAGGCCTTATCTTGAATAGGTGGAACCATATTTCCTCGTAGCGTAAGGAATAAAGGCAACAAAATGTGGCGATGGCTGGCTTGCATGGAGTGGCAGCGGAACTTCAGCCAAAGTGAAACACGCGTACTGCTTGCATGCTCGCGTAATCAAATACGGCCATACTCCGCACACAACTCGGCCAACTCACAATTATAAATTGTTCAGTTGTGCGCCCAAGCAAGCATTTACGGGATCCGCGCTGCCCTACTTCTACGCCTGCCAATATCGACACGGCAATTACCCGTACTTGTGGTCAGCGCGAAAGCGACACGGACAAAAGGAAGAAACACAACAACACGGCCCTGTTTCTTCGGAGTGTTTGTTCCTTGTTTCCGCATTGCTTTTGCGCTGTTGCTAAAGGTACGATGAATCGTAACCAACTCGGCCACTTTGCTATCTCGCTACAGCAATCACACGCAGTTTTGAAAAGAAAGGCACTTTTAGCATCAACCGCCGGTCCTGCATTGGTTAGTGACCAAAGTATTGTGTATAATCTGTGTGAGTAGTAGAGAAAAGGTATCATGACAAGGCCGAGGGCTGAAGAAAAAAAATAGCGTAGAAAAAGCAACATGTCAAAAAGTGCTTCGAAGACAACGGTTTTGAGGTGGAGCAGTGGCAGCGTCTCCCAATGTTCGAGTTTTTTTTTCAGCTTAGAGCATCAGAAACGTTATATATATTCAATTTCACTACATTCTTTCGAACTAGGCGTTCTGAAAGGTAGCGGCAGCTCCAGTGGAGCTTTGGAGGTGGCAGCGCTTGCATTTCCCGCTGATGGCTGCAAAGAAATCTTACGAGCGTAATATAGAGACAATCGTAATGTACGTATTAGATATTTATGTGTAATCAGGCTATCATGAAACCAATATAACACCGCGAATAGCTACTTACATGGTTGTATAATCATATACGCTCACAGCAAAGCGGCGGTTGGCCGCGGAGGCATCCGCCTCTTTTGCGGTTCATGTAGCGCAAGCCATCGAACACTCACTGCGCGTCGTGCCACCGCGTCTCCAGCCGCCGCGCAATTGTTATTTGTGGTGAGGGATTATTCGCTGCATGAGGCTTTGATGTACGTATGTACTGTTGATGGCGCGTGGTGATCAATACAGCCAAGATATAGGGAGGGGGAGGCAGGCGCACCCCCCGATTTTTTTTTACTTTGATACGCCAGTAGTTAAAGTTAATACATCTATCAGGTAGATCTACCTCGACGATCTATCTGTAGCATGTGTAAAAAGATAATCACTGGGCGCACTCTATGTTACCTGGATGTGCACTCGCGGGAGTACACAGCCAGGTAACATAGAGTGCCCACACAGGTAACATAGTGCTCATATATATATATAAGCCAGATATGTAAATTAAGTAGATTATTTCCCAAACTGGAGGCGAAGCGGAGCATCTGCAGGACGCCTGCTATGAGAACCGTCTTAAACATTCAATCAACTATATTTGATAGCCTAGCTGGCAAGAAACTTTCATAAAAATCTTGCATATTAGGTTAACTACTGCAGATTTCTGCATCTGACTTGCTACTGGAGAATAGCAGGTTGAAAAAGTAAGAAATACTTTATATATTAAGAGAATGCATGGCATAAATCATTATATACACCATCCTATTTCATGGCATGCTCAATTTTCCGCACAATATAGCCACAATTAGTGCCGATCAGCATGTCTAGTGCGAGCTAGGGGACAAGCATTGCCTATTCCCTGAATCTGCCATTGACTAACATACAGTACAGATAGTTCTAACTGTACTATTTGCAAAAGATGCTCACTGCGCACATTCTGTTACCTACATGTGCACTCAAGCGCACATGTAGGTAACATATAAAGAGTACATGCACCATACATAGATTAATGCTCTATGTTACCTACGTGTGCACTAAAGTGCACACCTAGGTAACATCCCGCCGTAAACACAAAGGGCACATCCTACAATAATTATAATAAGGGTTGTTTTCTTGGGTCAAAGGAAAGGATAAGTCAAGATTTATTACTTACAATGACTCTGCAGAGTGTATCAATGGCTGTCACACAGTACAGATATATCTGCCTGTATTATATGTACAGACAGTTGTTATGCGCACTCTATGTCACCTACATGTGCACTCATGTGTACACTCTGGTAACACATAGTACACACCCAGTTAACATCCTACCGTAAACATAAAGGACACATCCTAGAGGCATCATAAAGGTCACTTCCTCGAGGTATACGTTAGGATGAGTAAACATGTGGTACACACAAAGTTGGCGTCTCGGAGGTCACACGAAGGACAAGGAATCATAAAGGTCACATAGGGCACAAGAAGGAAACATAAAGGAAACATAAAGGCAATGACCATTTTCATAGGGGGTAGGCCAAACATGAGGCATAAACATCATTTTATTATCTGGTATTTTCCTTTTTAGTGCGAAATTTCTTGAAGTGAAGCTTTCTTCGCCTCTTTCTTTGACTTTTACACTGTTGCTGCTGCTTTTGCTGACTTGTACAGCGCGCCGGAAGGTGATTGAGAACGTGTGTAATTTACGTGACAAGGTCGTGGGAGACGTGCCTATGAGACATTTCCAAGGAGGATTGCGCGGACGCCGCCGCAATGTCCTCTGTATGGCTATAATTACGCATGATTCCGCCGAAAAAGCATTGTGGAAGGTGAAGCACTTGTCTTAGTATTTACGCTGAACATTCCAAAGGGGAGGCGGTATAGTAGAAAGGGGAGACAGTGAATGCGTAAACCGAATGCCATCAGGAAACGGGTCAAGAACAGCCTTGCCACTCTCCGCTACATCATACATCAGAGGATCGCGGGGGCAGGAAAAGGCGATGTCGGAAAGCATGCCTCGTGTGTGGTATCTTCAATAAAAGAAGCCCTTTTCTAAACATGGCGACAGCTAGTACGAAAACGTAATATGGGTTCTCAGTCACGCTGGAAAAATTTAGACAATATAACGTATCTTGATAGCATGAAACTTTCTCTAGCCCAACCCTGAGGACAGAGCGTCACAAGAACAGCTGACCACGTGGATGGCGCAGCTGAGCAGTTCCCGCTACCATCGACTGGACACACTAACCACCAAATTCGAGGATATGATCGTCAGTTGCTCGTACGGTCGCAAGAACTGCACCAATCGAAGGTAAGCATACGTCATTATACGCCCTTTCAGCGGCAGTACAACGAGTATGCGCTCGTGCACTGGAGCAGGTCATTCGATTACCGAAACATGTGCACTGTGGGCTTTTTGTCAATTTATTCTTTTTGCCGGGATGGCGCCTTCCTCTCCTGCTGTTGCAGTAAGGAGAAACATATCGCTAAAGAAATTACGTTTTTTAGCTTACCCGTACGTCTTTACCGAAAGCATAGCTAATAGTTCAAAACATTAGGTGAAGAACTCGAAGCAATTGCTGGTAAAATTATCCGGCGGCTCTTAAGGCAACACATATAAAGTTGTAAGGAATGAATGTTAACTCCATTTTTCTCTCTCTTTTCTATAATTTGGTGCACTTGCCGCGAGACATATGTACAACAAAAATAGCAAAAGGCGTCAACTATATGTGTTCAGTCCTGTTTCATGCAGGTAATGCAACAATGAATTCGCGCACTTCTTAGTTATACAATGGGTGACGTAATCTGGGACTCGTCTTTGGTTTGCCCTCCCTACGCATCTTATGTCTAATGTGCTTAGCGCCAGGACACAACCACAGAAAATTACAACTGCCTGCCAGAGACGCAGGTGCCGGGCACTTAGGACACGTTGTAGGGTGGTCACTTGCAGATCCCCAGATGCATATGTCAGAGCCGCCCTAGCCCGAAGCCTCCGAAGACAAACATCCTCCACCCGGAAAAAGGTTGCGAGGAAGGAAGCAGAGACACGGTGGTATGAATACACAGACATGACATGAGAAAAAAAATTGACTGCCCATCGGGTACTGTGAAGAGGGGATGCAAGCGAAGATCGGCATCCGCGGCTCTTCGTTGTCCTAACGCTTCGGCTTCGCGCTCCCTCACGGCGAGGTCGGCACGTCGACGACGAGCCCTTTCTCGAACGCGTTCCCGGCGACGTTCATCTAACGCCGCCTGTTATTCGGCCGAACGCATGACGCGCGGCCTGTTCCCGCTACCGTTCCTTCACAGCAGCCTGCTCTTTGGCAGACTGAACCAAACGCGGCCTCCCCATCTGACTGCCGGGCCTGAACTGGCGGGAAACGGCGGGCGCCGATGCGAGCGAACGCTCGATCACACCCTTTCCGTCCTCCTCCTGATGAAGGGGATGCGTGTGATTGGCTCGCACCTTGTGCTGCGTCTACTTCTTCATGCATATAAAACCCCGCTTTAAAGGGACACTAAAGGTTACTATGAAGTCAAGTTAAAGTGATAAAGCAATGCTCTGAACAGAGCATTAGAATGAACAGAGCTTTAGTAACCGAGAAATTGAGGTAAATCCATGGCATGATTTGAGACCCCTCAGCGACCTTCCGGTACCCGATGACGAAGGCACTCCTCACCATAATTTATGTCACTAGTACTCAACTACTCGTATTAAAAAAAATTATTTCCTTAGATTATAATATAAGATGGAAGGAAATGGTACTTGTCTACTTCTAGTCGATTCTAAGAAAAAATAAAATTTTGACGTTACCCTTTAGTAGTATGGGTGGTCGAAAGGTTTCGTTTTCGCTCGACTCTGCAGCCGCGCGCGCTTTGGAGTTTCAGTTGTTTCGTTATCGCGTCGTGCTGCGCTGGTTCTGCTGGCACGCGAAACTTGCATTTGGAACAAGAAGCGAGAATGCCACGTCCATGTGATGTCGTGGCATGCGCGAACGGTCCGCGGAACTTGGCCAAGGGCAGTTGCAGCGGCGAATCCAACGTTACTTATCACTGTGTGCCGCCGAGTGAACCTCTCCGTTCGAAGTGGTTAAGTGCCGTACCTCTGCCACAGCGCGTTGGCAAAGAGCCGAAAAATCGCATAGTGCGGCGTGCTCGCTGCACTTTCGTCCAGAGGATTACGAGTTCGACGCCTACTTACCGAAGTCGTGTGGAGTGCCTTTCAAAGCAATACTTTCCCGTAGCGCTGTTCCGTCGCTCTTGCCTGCATTCTCCGAAGCGCAAGAACAACTGCAGGTTGAAGACGGGGCGGTGAGTGCGGCATTTGGTTTTCACGAAGGAGAAGCTACAAATGTGCGAATATGTACAGCCATGGCATACTGTTGCCGTCGCAGTAGTACGCAACGACGCCGGCAGCGCGAGCCCTTAGCAGCAGGTCACGTTCATCAGTGCTTAAATCGCTGAAGTCGAGCCCAGCATCGCGAGCCAATGTGTCGTTGTCGGGGTCGTCCATTGCAACGAGCGTCGAAGTTGGCGTCATAAAATAAAGAACCAGCTTATCGTCGCACGCTTTCCCTTCCGCTAGCCACCATATAGTTCCGATTTCGCGCTGCTGTCGGCTCTGTCTTGGCTCTGTTTCTGGCCGCGCGTTTGCGTTTTGCGCAGAAAAGCCGTAGCACCGTCTGCGGGCGCCATTTTACTCACCGACGGCGCAACGTCACTATGAGACCATGACGTCACCACTCCTCGATCGGGGGGCGGGCGATTTGAACTGCGCTAGAGGTACGCGGACGCTTCAGAACGCATTTTCTCTTAATATAAATTTCTTCTTCGCACGAAACAAGCGTGTCAAGGTTTCTGCGATGGTATTTCAACAGTCCACGTTGACTTAATATTAACCTTTAGTGTCCCTTTAAGCTCAAGTTGCTGAAACAACCCCGTGCATGTATCCAAACAACAGGCTGGCTTCCCGCGACTACTTGAGTGCAGCAAAGGCTTGACGAGGCCAAAGAAATTCGTGGGGTCGCAACATTCATATGGGGGACGGATTGCCAGCGAAGTTGTTTAGGCTGCATGCATTTTGAAATCATACATTTTTTTCATACGGCACCACGCTACGCCGACACAAGCGCCGCCGCTTTCATCGCACCTTCCATGCATCTGCCGCAACCGCTGCTGCAGCCGCGCCGGCACCTCCGACGCGCGTGACGTTAGAACCACAGAAGCGCAGGCCACGTGCGCAGGCGCTGTCGCCGCACTCTTTTCCCTCTCCCCTACCCGTTTACATTGCTGCAGCGCTATCACCCCACACTTCCCTCTCTGCCCTACCCATCTCCAATGCTGCGATGCCATCACCACATACTTCCCCCCTCTCTTCTACCCGTCTCCATTCCTGTCCACGCTCCGTGGGCCCGATAAAAACGTAAGCTGTCTAGTGTACCCTTCCTGGGAACGCATGCGGGGGATACGGTGGCTAGAGGTAAACAGCTTCGCTGTAAAATTATAGGAAAGGACACTAAGCCACGCCTTCATACATGACAACGCATGCGCAGGCTTGCTTTGATGCGCGGCCACGTATTCGTGCGTTCGCCCTAGCTGCGCTCATCGCTATACGACAGCACTCGTGGCGTAGACCGAGGGATCGACATGATGTTTGCAGCATACGTTCCAAACTACCACCATCTCTGTGCATGCGCATGGTAGCCTAGACGAATGAGAAACGTGGGCAATGCCGGAATGGGCTGCTCCGCTGCGAGTACTGAATATTTCTTAGCACTAACCTGCTCCCATGCGCGTAGGTTCTTCACTCCAGTTTTCATGAACCGTTACGGAAACTGTCTATGCTTCAACTGCAACGCCAGCCGCGAAGAAGACGATTTCTACGCGTACGACAGCACATCCAGCCCCGATAATGGTGAGTGACATCTGACGAAACACGTATGCATTGCCGCTGAGAACGTGTACATTGTGCGACGTAGGACAGTGTGATTGTGAACACAGACGTATCTGCGTTATCCTATGCTGTAGGGGGGTTACTGTATATGGTTCCCTTTAGGACGCCAGAGCTGCGCCACTGCTTTCTATTCACCGCTCGCTCCGCCTCCAGTGATACTGCGTTGCGGGAAAGCCAAAACTTCACAGGCGACGCCAACACACCACGTTTACATCGGTAATAACACACTGTAAACAAGCATAATCGCTGCTAATTACAGTTGTTCCGCTCGTCCATGCGCCCGCACCGTATTGGTTTCAATACAGGGCTTCTGTGCGAGAGGTCTTGCGCTCGAATCCTGCCTACTGAAAATTTTAACAATGTTTCTTTAAATATTTATAACGCATTACATTTTTAAAGAGGATCACTTTGCAAAGCCACGAAGCCATTTAAAGGCAGAAGGACGACGTTTAGGCAAATCCATGTACTACGCGTCATTCCCATTCGGACTGAACTGCCCTGCTTGCAGCTCCTGTACACACTAGTGCCACCCTTCCTTCTATTTATTTTATGAAACTATATCCCCAAAGGGAACCATTACAGTAACTCTATAACATTATATTGCTATCAAAAGATTGAGCCACAGCGCACCTGTACACAGGGGGATAATTTTTAAGTTTAATGGAATTTTGAAAAATCACCTGTTGCATTAAAGGAAGGAAAACGTAGAAGAGGCCCCCCGGCCAGCACGGATGTGTTGGAGAAAGTGTGGCGGAAGTCGCGTGCTCTTTTTCGCAAAGGAGTACTGGGACTGGCACCCCAAACGTCAACGTTACCATAGCAACCGCGCTCCTGAAGCGTTTGCTGCTGCTCTCGGCCTCTGAAAAGTAAGATAAGATTTTTCCGTTCGTGTATTTTTTACAGCACGTTCTGCCCGCGAGATAAGCTGACTTTGGAGCGAGGTTTGTAAGCTTGAGAGTTGTGTTTTGGCTCTGTGAGTGTGTCAGCCGGTAACAGACACACTCAAGTAATCACAGCGCGAGTCTTCGTAGTCTTCAAAGTACCACGGAAAAACACAAGAGCGCGTCTGCTCCACTAAAGCTTTTACAGAAGTTTCGTAGGCTTGTTTTCTGACGTGCGTCAGCAACACACACCTCCTGGGACTCGTAGCTGTGCAAATTCAAAGCTCGCGCCTATCAGCTCCGCCAGAACTGATTGGAGGCGCAAAGAGAGGTGGCCCACCAACATAGCTGCACTTCCGGCTTCAAAAACGTGACGTCAGTGCCTCTCCTATTTTGTTTCTTTCCTCCATACCTGTTTCAGATAACATAATCGTATTCAGTGAGTTGGATTATTCAAAGCGGCAGACATACTGGCACGAGAAATCGAAACACATATTCAACTAATTAACAAGAAGCACAGACTTCTTAGTTAATTACTTTGCGGTACACATTGCAAATTACGAATAGTAGTCGGTAAGTTTGCCAAGTATATCCAATTGGAATGAATTTCCAGAATAGCACTAGTTTGGAGATATGCACCACCAAACTCGACGCAAAAATGCACTGTTGTTCCACTTAAATCATTAACAAAACGCTATTCTATGCCTTGAAGCACAGAATGTAACTGAAACACCCAAGTATTTCGTCGCACACTTTGGAAAATAATATCTCAAAACTGATGCTATCTTGAAGATTAATTTCAAGTGGATATGCCTCGCAAACTCACCGGCTTTAATTGGCGAATTACAACATGTGCCTAAAAGTAATGAATGAAGAAGTTAATTAGTGATTTCTAGCGAATTCTGAATGAGTTAGTTTAATTTTTTTTTTAATTTCCCGTGCTGGTAATGTGCGATTCAGCGGATAATCCAGTTCAAGGACAAGAATTTTGCTATCTACCACAGGCGACTTTAAAAATTCCGTAAACCCGTATATGCGGGTCGCTGGAACTAAAGGGGACTTTTGGTTCGTGACTGGGAGAAAATAGGCAACGCGTGACAAACAGACAGCTTTCACTGAAGAAACTAAGCATCTGACAACGGCTTCACAAATTTTCCCCGACGTCTGGTTCCTTACCGCATTGCGTGCTTTGTCTCGGCGGTATTTGTAGGAACTAACTCAGGAGACTAACCTACGTTGCTCGAATTTAAGTGTGTCTGTGATTAACAAACAAAATGACTTACATTTTCTGCCAGTCCCTTCGCCTTCTTGAAGGAGACTTCACCATTCTCAGCCACGCGTCATTACTGTCAATTAATGTCAGTACGGTCATCATTTCTATCATGGAAACATCACGACAGTATACGTACCATGTAGAACACTGCTCAACGCCGGACTACCAGCCACTATCGGATTTTAGTCGGGCGTTGTGCTTTTTAATTGTATGTCCTGTCATGACTGCAAGATTCAGTCACGTTTTTGTCGAATATCTCCAGCGTTATCACGAGATGAGCCTTATTAGCAACTTTTTCTGATGCTCTAAAGTGCCTTTGACTTTTGCCGACACTCTTCCGCCTCGTTGAGTCAATATAGATCATTTCGGTAGTATATAACTGGTCTCAGTTGTGCCCCGCCAATGTGCTACTTTCAATTAAAATTTGTCCTTGACTCTGTCCCTCCCAGCCACGCCATTCTGAACTTTGCATTTTTTACATTCTACGGTGTGATATGGTTGATAAACGCTCTATCGGGCCCATGTCACGGCTTGTCTTAATGCCAATCTGTGTCACAAAAGTACATCATGGTCAAGCAGCTGTGTAGCAGGTTCACACTAAGCTAAGTGACCGAGACGTAGTGTTGAAATGAACGCTTCTTAGGAAGTGCATTTGATTTGAGGAGTAGCTGCCCAAACGCACGGGTAACTGCGGCACCCTCTCCTCGTGACAGTGATAGAGCATGTACGTCACGCTTATATGGTACATTATCATCGCAAATATAGCGGACACGAATCGCCGAACACACGGCACGGGCTCAGCTCCTGTTTATATCGTTTTGTGGTGACAACCGCTTAACTTTCATTGTGATTATACGCTTGTTCTCTATTATTATTATTGTGCATTTATTTCGGGCGAAGTCAAGCTCCATCGCTCGTGACCGAGGAGGCCCCCATTCTCTGTTCAGGCCTCGTGTTGGTGCTTGACGTGCAACCGGACCAGTATCTCCCCACGTCCACCGAGATGGGCTTCTTCGTCATGGTTCATGGTCACGAGTACAGCCCAGATCCTTGCAGCGACGGGGACTTCGTGGAACCCGGCTATGCCACCTACATCGGCATACACTTGGTACGGCTCTCCCCTTAACTATCTATCTATCTATCTATCTATCTATCTATCTATCTATCTATCTATCTATCTATCTATCTATCTATCTATCTATCTATCTATCTATCTATCTATCTATCTATCTATCTATCTATCTAGCTATCTATCTATCTATCTATTTAATTTTAGCAGTGTCAGTGTGAGAAGTACATCCATGCTTCACCTTTTCCATTGTTCGTTTTTTCCGATTTTTCTTGCATGCAAAGCGCCTTTCAAAGAGGCCTCGCAGAACATACGGTAGAAATAACGAGTCATGAGTTTGCAGGTATAGTAGGTAGACCCAGTGTATGTACTCGTCAAATATTCTGCGGCAATATCCCCAAGCGTGTGCTTAACGAGGTTGCAATCTTGGATTGCCTAAGAGAATACTTACAGGCCTCTACGGATCTAAATTCCTGCTAAACTCTGCTCTTTTTCCAATCTTGACCCGTTACACTTGAAGTGGGTGAATTCATCGTATTATGTGGGAGCTCATTACGTTTCCTTTTTTTCATTGGATCGGTTGTCACTGAAACCAAACCGAGCACTGTAAATTTAACATCCTCCTTCCATCCTCCAAACCCCCTAGGGTATGAAGATGCTTTTCTTTAATATTTTCTTAAGCACCACATCATACTAGAGTGCCTAGAGTCTGGGCGCAGCTGCTGCGGAAATACCTTCGCGGTTATTATAACGCAAGATCACGACACGCCACCGTGTTCAGAAATGCCTTTTAACTTGTAGCCACTACTGGATTCGGTCCTGTCCGGCAATGTTTAACTCCTGACTTGAGCGTGCCGAAGAAAACCCAATAAGCATCTTAAGCACCTTCACATCAAGCGTTATCTTTTGTCGGACCTTATCAAATCAAGTCGCTGCTTCAACCTAAGGCGTATTTCTGAATAGGGGGTGGGATAATTCATTATAAATAGTCCCCAAATACAGCAAAGTATTCGTTACACCTAACGCTGGTAAACGTATTGAGTGTGCAGCAGTCGCTGGAAGCGGCAAAGCGGGGCTGACTTCATTTCTCTCGGCGTTCATCTTAGTCGCTATTTGCAATAAGGCAGATCCGCCAGCGTCTGCGACGCGACTGCTCAAATAGAGACAAAATGATAATCAAGGAAGTTCCTTGGGATTTACCACTGCCGTACTTTCATGCATGCCTTGTTTTCAAATCTGAATTAAGAGAGAAAAAAGAACTTTAGTGGTACAAAATCGTACCGGGATGCTCCCTTCTGCGAGGCCGCGTTCGTGGGTGGAGACCTCAGTCCAGGACCTCATGAGCCGTAGCCACCCGGTGCGCTCTCATGACCATATCAAGCTGGCACCTGGAGTCCACGCTGTGCAGCAAAGCTTCACACAGTTGTGCGTTCGGTGTGTGTGTTACAATGTATTAATTTTGTTAATTAGCAGGCCCATGTGGTAGGGTAAAACATGTCCCGTGCGTTGCAATCAGGATCCAAGTGTATGGATATTGTGTGAGATACATCGCGTGATATAGCTTGCCATCTAGAAAGATGTTTGTTCGTAATTGCTACACAACACTGGCTACGGTGACTCGTCGCGCGTGAGTGATGCGTAGGCCGCGGGGAATACCTGTATTTTGAAGTCTGAAAAGTTGCAGGATGGCATGAAACTGTTTTAGGACGGGTTCTAGTCTTTCCCCTTCCCGATCGTCTCGCTGAGAGGTTCGGTGTACGTACGCTCCAGCTGGGCCTTCAGATTCCCCAACGAGAGATTCGTGACTGGAGGGTCCAGGTGATCTTCGCTGAATTGGCAGAGTAGGCCATCGTAGTATAGAAAGCGCTACCCGTGAGATTCTACTTTTAGCGTAATTTCTGCGAGTGGCTTGTGAATCGGCGAGCACGACCACCTGATCTCTGCCACGGTTTGTGCCAATGGCCAACGCCATGACCGCCTCTTTGACACCGGTACTGCCTGTAGCAAAACTGTCAACGCGGCGACCTCCCGCTGCCGGAGGTTTTGGGTTTGCGGCGCTGACGGTGCGAGCGACCGTCTGGTTACTTGGCTGCGTCCGTGAACCTCGTGTTGGAAGAACTGGCGTGCTTTTTCCGCAGGCATTTCGCTCATTCTTTTGGCAGTCTCTATGGTGGATGGTATGCATGTTTCTTGGAATGGGTGTCACGTTGACGCATTCACGGATATCCAGCGCGACGCGCTCCTGTTGTGCTTCCGTGTTGCTTGGAGTGGTATAGTCAAACCATCGCAAGCGTGATTTTTTTTTCCTTTTGCCTCGCTAAGTGCATCTGTATTACCTCTCCTATGGTGTTCTGCATTCAGAGCTCTTCTGATCGTTTCGTAGAGGTTCTCCGTGGGAGCCCTATCGCTTGCTTATATGCTTTTCGGGTGAAGACATTACGCTTGCATGTCTCGCTGCGGGTGAGGGTGAGATATGGTGCGCAGTAAGTGAGCCTGCTGAGGGCTTGGATTGTGCTAATCACGTCCACCTGTCCATGCCACCTGTTGGTAATGCCGGGGATGAGGTGCCAGGTTTGTGCTATCGATCTGCTTAATTGCTGCAGGCTTGTGGTACTCCCTCCGTCACTCTCTATGAGGCCACGCACCACTATTCGTCAATGTGCATTTGCCTGTCCCCGAGATTCTAGAGAATGTAAGCGGTACGCAAATTCCCACTGAAGAATAATGCTACATGGCAAGCTTTGAAATATTGCTACACTTTTATGAAAGCGCCACAAACAAAGACATCAGTGCTTCGGTCAATTATGCTACAACTGTGTATTTTTAACATTAAAGGCCAAAAGGGCATGATACAAGTGATTGGCAGTAAAGCATCTTTTTCCTATTTAACTATATAGAAGGTATTTTTAAATAATAATATTTAAACATTTCGTAACTGCATTCATACTTAGCTCTATTATGGTAAGAACCACCGAATCCGTGTTTATCTCTCTCTCTCTCTCTCTCTCTCTCTCTCTCTCTCTCTCTCTCTCTAGAAAACATTGCGGCCATAGGTGCCATGGCATCCTCCTTTTACAGCTAAGCAGATGGTGTAACGAAATAGAGGCGCTTCGAAAACGTTATATGTGTGTTTTCACGGTGCCCTCAAAAAAACATTACGGCAGAAACTCCACTAGAGTTGTCTAAGTATGCGTAAGCAGTGTGCCACTTGCTCATCTTCACGCAGCCCGGTGTCGTTATCAATCTTATCAAACTTAATCCAGCAGTATAAACCTTTATCAACCCTTATCAGTCGTTATCAAGCTTACCGGACTAGATCCGACCTTTATCAACCCTTATCTGTCCTTACCAACCTTATCGGACATGATCCAGCCCTTATCAACTCTTATCGGTCCTTCTCAACACTATCCGACTTGATCGGACCCTTATCTACCCTTAACGCTCCTTATCAGCTTTATCAGAATTGTTCCGACCATTATTAGCCCTTATCGCTTTTTAGCACCTTATCCATCAACGTCGAGACATTATCAACCGTGATGAGACCCTGTAACCCCCTATCACCCCTTATCATCCTTATCAACTCATTGACCGTTTAGTTGTCCGTGTTGCGCGACGCGAAGCTACTGCACATGTAAAGCGCCAGCGTGTTAAGTGCGGCGTTAGGACAATGTTCCAATGGGTCAATAACATAGCACGAAGCTTTAATTTGTGCGATTTAATTACAGACAACTGAAATTATTAATGGAGCAGCTCGAAGAAAGAAAGCTTTGTTGGAAATTGGGTTGGGATTCTCCAAAGTCACACAAATCTGCTGCCTTTTTTGTTGTGCGTATTTTATTTTCTGAGAGCATCTTGCCATTCGTTGGAGGTAAGGGGCGCAAATTTCGCAGAAAGATATAATGAAGTGTCCTTCTGTCGTACTCATGGTGCAAGCTTGCTGATTGTTTTTTTTTTCTCTCTAAGACCAAACGGTTGTCGCTTCCCGAGCCTTACGAGCACCCCTGCCAAAGTGACTGGCCACCACATCTGGAAAAGCTGATCGTGAACGACTCCACCTATACGAAAGAGGTTTGCTATGCACATTATATCAGCATTAGGAAACAACCCTGAAAGAAGCAAGATA